>NW_025062675.1:0-115778 GCF_018153295.1 Drosophila grimshawi | reverse complement strand
AATTCACTTAATCTTTGGAACAAAACTGCATTAAAATAATTTGACTTCCGACTCATCTAAGAAAGATATTAAGGGATATTCTTCGATAAATAGAAAATATATGGAAAGCATTATATAGGGTCTACCTTGAAATAAATGGCCATATCTTCGTCCAAAATTGCCCCATTTCAATTATAAAGGTGTTTTTAGAATTCACTTGATCTTTGGAACAAAACTGCATTAAAATAATTTGACTTCCGACTCATCTAAGAAAGATATTAAGGGATATTCTTCGATAAATAGAAAATATATGGAAAGCATTAAATAGGGTCTACCTTGAAATAAATGGCCATATCTTTATCTAAAATTGCCCAATTTCAATTATAAGGGTGTTTTTAGAATTCGCTTGATCTTTGGAACAAAACTACATTAAAATAATTTGACTTCCGATTCATCTAAGAAAGATATTAAGGGATATTCTTGATAAATAGAAAATATATTGAAAGCATTAAATAGGGTCTACCTTGAAATAAATGGCCATATCTTCGTCAAAAATTGCCCCACTTCAATTATAAAGGTGTTTTTAGAATTCGCTTAATCTTCGAAACAAAACTGCATTAAAATAATTTGACTTTCGACTCATCTAAAAAAGATATTAAGGGATATTCTTCGATAAATAGAAAATATATGGAAAGCATTATATAGGGTCTACCTTGAAATAAATAGCCATATCTTCGTCAAAAATTGCCCCACTTCAATTATAAAGGTGTTTTTGGAATTCACTCAATCTTTGGAACAAAACTGCATTAAAATAATTTGACTTCCGACTCATCTAAGAAAGATATTAAGGGATATTCTTTGATAAATAGAAAATATATGGAAAGCATTAAATAGGGTCAACCTTGAAATAAATGGCCATATCTTCGTCCAAAATTGCCCCATTTCAATTATAAAGGTGTTTTTAGAATTCACTTGATCTTTGGAACAAAACTGCATTAAAATAATTTGACTTCCGACTCATCTAAGAAAGATATTAAGGGATATTCTTCGATAAATAGAAAATATATGGAAAGCATTAAATAGGGTCAACCTTGAAATAAATGGCCATATCTTCGTCAAAAATTGCCCCATTTCAATTATAAAGGTGTTTTTAGAATTCACTTGATCTTTGGAACAAAACTGCATTAAAATAATTTGACTTCCGACTCATCTAAGAAAGATATTAAGGGATATTCTTCGATTAATAGAAAATATATGGAAAGCATTAAATAGGGTCTACCTTGAAATAAATGGCCATATCTTCGTCAAAAATTGCCCCACTTCAATTATAAAGGTGTTTTTAGAATTCACTTAATCTTTGGAACAAAACTGCATTAAATTAATTTGACTTCCGACTCATCTAAGAAAGATATTAAGGGATATTCTTCGATAAATAGAAAATATATGGAAAGCATTAAATAGGGTCAACCTTGAAATAAATGGCCATATCTTCGTCCAAAATTGCCCCACTTCAATTATAAAGGTGTTTTTAGAATTCGCTTAATCTTTGAAACAAAACTGCATTAAAATAATTTGACTTCCGATTCATCTAAGAAAGATATTAAGGGATATTCTTCGATAAATAGAAAATTTATGGAAAGCATTAAATAGGGTCTACCTTGAAATAAATGGCCATATCTTCGTCAAAAATTGCCCCATTTCAATTATAAAGGTGTTTTTAGAATTCACTCGATCTTTGGAATAAAACTGCTTTAAAATAATTTGACTTCCGACTCATCTAAGAAAGATATTAAGGGATATTCTTCGATAAATTGAAAATATATGGAAAGCATTAAATAGGGTCTACCTTGAAATAAATGGCCATATCTTCGTCAAAAATTGCCCCATTTCAATTATAAAGGTGTTTTTAGAATTCACTTAATCTTTGGAAGAAAACTGCATTAAAATAATTTGACTTCCGACTCATCTAAGAAAGATATTAAGGGATATTCTTCGATTAATAGAAAATATATGGAAATCATTAAATAGGGTCTACCTTGAAATAAATAGCCATATCTTCGTCAAAAATTGCCCCACTTCAATTATAAAGGTGTTTTTAGAATTCACTTAATCTTTGGAAGAAAACTGCATTAAAATAATTTGACTTCCGACTCATCTAAGAAAGATATTAAGGGATATTCTTCGATAAATTGAAAATATATGGAAAGCATTAAATAGGGTCTACCTTGAAATAAATGGCCATATCTTCGTCAAAAATTGCACCACTTCAATTATAAAGGTGTTTTTAGAATTCACTTAATCTTTGGAACAAAACTGCATTAAATTAATTTGACTTCCGACTCATCTAAGAAAGATATTAAGGGATATTCTTCGATAAATAGAAAATATATGGAAAGCATTAAATAGGGTCAACCTTGAAATAAATGGCCATATCTTCGTCCAAAATTGCCCCATTTCAATTATAAAGGTGTTTTTGGAATTCACTTGATCTTTGGAACAAAACTGCATTAAAATAATTTGACTTCCGACTCATCTAAGAAAGATATTAAGGGATATTCTTCGATAAATAGAAAATATATGGAAAGCATTAAATAGGGTCAACCTTGAAATAAATGGCCATATCTTTATCTAAAATTGCCCAATTTCAATTATAAGGGTGTTTTTAGAATTCGCTTGATCTTTGGAACAAAACTACATTAAAATAATTTGACTTCCGATTCATCTAAGAAAGATATTAAGGGATATTCGATAAATAGAAAATATATTGAAAGCATTAAATAGGGTCTACCTTGAAATAAATGGCCATATCTTCGTCAAAAATTGCCCCACTTCAATTATAAAGGTGTTTTTAGAATTCACTTGATCTTTGAAACAAAACTGCATTAAAATAATTTGACTTCCGATTCATCTAAGAAAGATATTAAGGGATATTCTTCGATAAATAGAAAATTTATGGAAAGCATTAAATAGGGTCTACCTTGAAATAAATGGCCATATCTTCGTCAAAAATTGCCCCATTTCAATTATAAAGGTGTTTTTAGAATTCACTCGATCTTTGGAATAAAACTGCTTTAAAATAATTTGACTTCCGACTCATCTAAGAAAGATATTAAGGGATATTCTTCGATAAATAGAAAATATATGGAAAGCATTAAATAGGGTCAACCTTGAAATAAATGGCCATATCTTCGTCAAAAATTGCCCCATTTCAATTATAAAGGTGTTTTTAGAATTCACTCAATCTTTGGAAGAAAACTGCATTAAAATAATTTGACTTCCGACTCATCTAAGAAAGATATTAAGGGATATTCTTCGATTAATAGAAAATATATGGAAATCATTAAATAGGGTCTACCTTGAAATAAATAGCCATATCTTCGTCAAAAATTGCCCCACTTCAATTATAAAGGTGTTTTTAGAATTCACTTAATCTTTGGAAGAAAACTGCATTAAAATAATTTGACTTCCGACTCATCTAAGAAAGATATTAAGGGATATTCTTCGATAAATTGAAAATATATGGAAAGCATTAAATAGGGTCTACCTTGAAATAAATGGCCATATCTTCGTCAAAAATTGCCCCACTTCAATTATAAAGGTGTTTTTAGAATTCACTTAATCTTTGGAACAAAACTGCATTAAATTAATTTGACTTCCGACTCATCTAAGAAAGATATTAAGGGATATTCTTCGATAAATAGAAAATATATGGAAAGCATTAAATAGGGTCAACCTTGAAATAAATGGCCATATCTTCGTCCAAAATTGCCCCATTTCAATTATAAAGGTGTTTTTCGAATTCACTTGATCTTTGGAACAAAACTGCATTAAAATAATTTGACTTCCGACTCATCTAAGAAAGATATTAAGGGATATTCTTCGATAAATAGAAAATATATGGAAAGCATTAAATAGGGTCAACCTTGAAATAAATGGCCATATCTTTATCTAAAATCGCCCAATTTCAATTATAAGGGTGTTTTTAGAATTCGCTTGATCTTTGGAACAAAACTACATTAAAATAATTTGACTTCCGATTCATCTAAGAAAGATATTAAGGGATATTCGATAAATAGAAAATATATTGAAAGCATTAAATAGGGTCTACCTTGAAATAAATGGCCATATCTTCGTCAAAAATTGCCCCACTTCAATTATAAAGGTGTTTTTAGAATTCGCTTAATCTTTGAAACAAAACTGCATTAAAATAATTTGACTTTCGACTCATCTAAAAAAGATATTAAGGGATATTCTTCGATTAATAGAAAATATATTGAAAGCATTATATAGGGTCTACCTTGAAATAAATAGCCATATCTTCGTCAAAAATTGCCCCACTTCAATTATAAAGGTGTTTTTGGAATTCACTCAATCTTTGGAAGAAAACTGCATTAAAATAATTTGACTTCCGACTCATCTAAGAAAGATATTAAGGGATATTCTTCGATAAATAGAAAATATATGGAAAGCATTAAATAGGGTCAACCTTGAAATAAATGGCCATATCGTCGTCAAAAATTGCCCCATTTCAATTATAAAGGTGTTTTTAGAATTCACTTGATCTTTGGAACAAAACTGCATTAAAATAATTTGACTTCCGACTCATCTAAGAAAGATATTAAGGGATATTCGATAAATAGAAAATATATGGAAAGCATTAAATAGGGTCTACCTTGAAATAAATGGCCATATCTTCGTCAAAAATTGCCCCACTTCAATTATAAAGGTGTTTTTAGAATTCGCTTAATCTTTAAAACAAAACTGCATTAAAATAATTTGACTTCCGACTCATCTAAGAAAGATATTAAGGGATATTCTTCGATAAATTGAAAATATATGGAAAGCATTAAATAGGGTCTACCTTGAAATAAATGGTCATATCTTCCTCAAAAATTGCCCCATTTCAATTATAAAGGGATATTCGATAAATAGAAAATATATGGAAAGCATTAAATAGGGTCTACCTTGAAATAAATGGCCATATCTTCGTCAAAAATTGCCCCACTTCAATTATAAAGGTGTTTTTAGAATTCGCTTAATCTTTGAAACAAAACTGCATTAAAATAATTTGACTTCCGATTCATCTAAGAAAGATATTAAGGGATATTCTTCGATAAATAGAAAATTTATGGAAAGCATTAAATAGGGTCTACCTTGAAATAAATGGCCATATCTTCGTCAAAAATTGCCCCATTTCAATTATAAAGGTGTTTTTAGAATTCACTCGATCTTTGGAATAAAACTGCTTTAAAATAATTTGACTTCCGACTCATCTAAGAAAGATATTAAGGGATATTCTTCGATAAATAGAAAATATATGGAAAGCATTAAATAGGGTCTACCTTGAAATAAATGGCCATATCTTCGTCAAAAATTGCCCCATTTCAATTATAAAGGTGTTTTTAGAATTCACTCGATCTTTGGAAGAAAACTGCATTAAAATAATTTGACTTCCGACTCATCTAAGAAAGATATTAAGGGATATTCTTCGATTAATAGAAAATATATGGAAATCATTAAATAGGGTCTACCTTGAAATAAATAGCCATATCTTCGTCAAAAATTGCCCCACTTCAATTATAAAGGTGTTTTTAGAATTCACTCGATCTTTGGAAGAAAACTGCATTAAAATAATTTGACTTCCGACTCATCTAAGAAAGATATTAAGGGATATTCTTCGATAAATAGAAAATTTATGGAAAGCATTAAATAGGGTCTACCTTGAAATAAATGGCCATATCTTCGTCAAAAATTGCCCCATTTCAATTATAGAGGTGTTTTTAGAATTCACTTGATCTTTGGAACAAAACTGCATTAAAATAATTTGACTTCCGACTCATCTAAGAAAGATATTAAGGGATATTCTTCGATAAATAGAAAATATATGGAAAGCATTAAATAGGGTCAACCTTGAAATAAATGGCCATATCTTCGTCCAAAATTGCCCCATTTCAATTATAAAGGTGTTTTTAGAATTCACTTGATCTTTGGAACAAAACTGCATTAAAATAATTTGACTTCCGACTCATCTAAGAAAGATATTAAGGGATATTCTTCGATAAATAGAAAATATATGGAAAGCATTAAATAGGGTCAACCTTGAAATAAATGGCCATATCTTTATCTAAAATCGCCCAATTTCAATTATAAGGGTGTTTTTAGAATTCGCTTGATCTTTGGAACAAAACTACATTAAAATAATTTGACTTCCGATTCATCTAAGAAAGATATTAAGGGATATTCGATAAATAGAAAATATATTGAAAGCATTAAATAGGGTCTACCTTGAAATAAATGGCCATATCTTCGTCAAAAATTGCCCCACTTCAATTATAAAGGTGTTTTTAGAATTCGCTTAATCTTTGAAACAAAACTGCATTAAAATAATTTGACTTTCGACTCATCTAAAAAAGATATTAAGGGATATTCTTCGATTAATAGAAAATATATTGAAAGCATTATATAGGGTCTACCTTGAAATAAATAGCCATATCTTCGTCAAAAATTGCCCCACTTCAATTATAAAGGTGTTTTTGGAATTCACTCAATCTTTGGAAGAAAACTGCATTAAAATAATTTGACTTCCGACTCATCTAAGAAAGATATTAAGGGATATTCTTCGATAAATAGAAAATATATGGAAAGCATTAAATAGGGTCAACCTTGAAATAAATGGCCATATCGTCGTCAAAAATTGCCCCATTTCAATTATAAAGGTGTTTTTAGAATTCACTTGATCTTTGGAACAAAACTGCATTAAAATAATTTGACTTCCGACTCATCTAAGAAAGATATTAAGGGATATTCGATAAATAGAAAATATATGGAAAGCATTAAATAGGGTCTACCTTGAAATAAATGGCCATATCTTCGTCAAAAATTGCCCCACTTCAATTATAAAGGTGTTTTTAGAATTCGCTTAATCTTTAAAACAAAACTGCATTAAAATAATTTGACTTCCGACTCATCTAAGAAAGATATTAAGGGATATTCTTCGATAAATTGAAAATATATGGAAAGCATTAAATAGGGTCTACCTTGAAATAAATGGTCATATCTTCCTCAAAAATTGCCCCATTTCAATTATAAAGGGATATTCGATAAATAGAAAATATATGGAAAGCATTAAATAGGGTCTACCTTGAAATAAATGGCCATATCTTCGTCAAAAATTGCCCCACTTCAATTATAAAGGTGTTTTTAGAATTCGCTTAATCTTTGAAACAAAACTGCATTAAAATAATTTGACTTCCGATTCATCTAAGAAAGATATTAAGGGATATTCTTCGATAAATAGAAAATTTATGGAAAGCATTAAATAGGGTCTACCTTGAAATAAATGGCCATATCTTCGTCAAAAATTGCCCCATTTCAATTATAAAGGTGTTTTTAGAATTCACTCGATCTTTGGAATAAAACTGCTTTAAAATAATTTGACTTCCGACTCATCTAAGAAAGATATTAAGGGATATTCTTCGATAAATAGAAAATATATGGAAAGCATTAAATAGGGTCTACCTTGAAATAAATGGCCATATCTTCGTCAAAAATTGCCCCATTTCAATTATAAAGGTGTTTTTAGAATTCACTCGATCTTTGGAAGAAAACTGCATTAAAATAATTTGACTTCCGACTCATCTAAGAAAGATATTAAGGGATATTCTTCGATTAATAGAAAATATATGGAAATCATTAAATAGGGTCTACCTTGAAATAAATGGCCATATCTTCGTCAAAAATTGCCCCACTTCAATTATAAAGGTGTTTTTAGAATTCACTTGATCTTTGAAACAAAACTGCATTAAAATAATTTGACTTCCGATTCATCTAAGAAAGATATTAAGGGATATTCTTCGATAAATAGAAAATTTATGGAAAGCATTAAATAGGGTCTACCTTGAAATAAATGGCCATATCTTCGTCAAAAATTGCCCCATTTCAATTATAAAGGTGTTTTTAGAATTCACTCGATCTTTGGAATAAAACTGCTTTAAAATAATTTGACTTCCGACTCATCTAAGAAAGATATTAAGGGATATTCTTCGATAAATAGAAAATATATGGAAAGCATTAAATAGGGTCAACCTTGAAATAAGTGGCCATATCTTCGTCAAAAATTGCCCCATTTCAATTATAAAGGTGTTTTTAGAATTCACTTGATCTTTGGAACAAAACTGCATTAAAATAATTTGACTTCCGACTCATCTAAGAAAGATATTAAGGGATATTCTTCGATAAATTGAAAATATATGGAAAGCATTAAATAGGGTCTACCTTGAAATAAATGGCCATATCTTCGTCAAAAATTGCCCCACTTCAATTATAAAGGTGTTTTTAGAATTCACTTAATCTTTGGAACAAAACTGCGTTAAATTAATTTGACTTCCGCCTCATCTAAGAAAGATATTAAGGGATATTCTTCGATAAATAGAAAATATATGGAAAGCATTAAATAGGGTCTACCTTGAAATAAATGGCCATATCTTCGTCAAAAATTGCCCCATTTCAATTATAAAGGTGTTTTTAGAATTCACTTGATCTTTGGAACAAAACTGCATTAAAATAATTTGACTTCCGACTCATCTAAGAAAGATATTAAGGGATATTCTTCGATAAATAGAAAATATATGGAAAGCATTAAATAGGGTCTACCTTGAAATAAATGGCCATATCTTCGTCAAAAATTGCCCCACTTCAATTATAAAGGTGTTTTTAGAATTCGCTTAATCTTTAAAACAAAACTGCATTAAAATAATTTGACTTCCGACTCATCTAAGAAAGATATTAAGGGATATTCTTCGATAAATTGAAAATATATGGAAAGAATTAAATAGGGTCTACCTTGAAATAAATGGTCATATCTTCCTCAAAAATTGCCCCATTTCAATTATAAAGGGATATTCGATAAATAGAAAATATATAGAAAGCATTAAATAGGGTCTACCTTGAAATAAATGGCCATATCTTCGTCAAAAATTGCCCCACTTCAATTATAAAGGTGTTTTTAGAATTCGCTTAATCTTTGAAACAAAACTGCATTAAAATAATTTGACTTCCGACTCATCTAAGAAAGATATTAAGGGATATTCTTCGATAAATAGAAAATTTATGGAAAGCATTAAATAGGGTCTACCTTGAAATAAATGGCCATATCTTCGTCAAAAATTGCCCCATTTCAATTATAAAGGTGTTTTTAGAATTCACTCGATCTTTGGAATAAAACTGCATTAAAATAATTTGACTTCCGACTCATCTAAGAAAGATATTAAGGGATATTCTTCGATAAATAGAAAATATATGGAAAGCATTAAATAGGGTCAACCTTGAAATAAATGGCCATATCGTCGTCAAAAATTGCCCCATTTCAATTATAAAGGTGTTTTTAGAATTCACTTGATCTTTGGAACAAAACTGCATTAAAATAATTTGACTTCCGACTCATCTAAGAAAGATATTAAGGGATATTCGATAAATAGAAAATATATGGAAAGCATTAAATAGGGTCTACCTTGAAATAAATGGCCATATCTTCGTCAAAAATTGCCCACTTCAATTATAAAGGTGTTTTTAGAATTCGCTTAATCTTTAAAACAAAACTGCATTAAAATAATTTGACTTCCGACTCATCTAAGAAAGATATTAAGGGATATTCTTCGATAAATTGAAAATATATGGAAAGCATTAAATAGGGTCTACCTTGAAATAAATGGTCATATCTTCCTCAAAAATTGCCCCATTTCAATTATAAAGGGATATTCGATAAATAGAAAATATATGGAAAGCATTAAATAGGGTCTACCTTGAAATAAATGGCCATATCTTCGTCAAAAATTGCCCCACTTCAATTATAAAGGTGTTTTTAGAATTCGCTTAATCTTTGAAACAAAACTGCATTAAAATAATTTGACTTCCGATTCATCTAAGAAAGATATTAAGGGATATTCTTCGATAAATAGAAAATTTATGGAAAGCATTAAATAGGGTCTACCTTGAAATAAATGGCCATATCTTCGTCAAAAATTGCCCCATTTCAATTATAAAGGTGTTTTTAGAATTCACTCAATCTTTGGAATAAAACTGCATTAAAATAATTTGACTTCCGACTCATCTAAGAAAGATATTAAGGGATATTCTTCGATAAATAGAAAATATATGGAAAGCATTAAATAGGGTCTACCTTGAAATATCTTCCATATCTTCGTCAAAAATTGCCCCACTTCAATTATAAAGGTGTTTTTTGAATTCGCTTAATCTTTGAAACAAAACTGCATTAAAATAATTTGACTTTCGACTCATCTAAAAAAAGATATTAAGGGATATTCTTCGATAAATAGAAAATATATGGAAAGCATTAAATAGGGTCTACCTTGAAATAAATGGCCATATCTTCGTCAAAAATTGCCCCATTTCAATTATAAAGGTGTTTTTAGAATTCACTCGATCTTTGGAAGAAAACTGCATTAAAATAATTTGACTTCCGACTCATCTAAGAAAGATATTAAGGGATATTCTTCGATTAATAGAAAATATATGGAAATCATTAAATAGGGTCTACCTTGAAATAAATAGCCATATCTTCGTCAAAAATTGCCCCACTTCAATTATAAAGGTGTTTTTGGAATTCACTCAATCTTTGGAAGAAAACTGCATTAAAATAATTTGACTTCCGACTCATCTAAGAAAGATATTAAGGGATATTCTTCGATAAATAGAAAATATATGGAAAGCATTAAATAGGGTCAACCTTGAAATAAATGGCCATATCTTCGTCCAAAATTGCCCCATTTCAATTATAAAGGTGTTTTTAGATTTCACTTGATCTTTGGAACAAAATTGCATTAAAATAATTTGACTTCCGACTCATCTAAGAAAGATATTAAGGGATATTCTTCGATAAATAGAAAATATATGGAAAGCATTAAATAGGGTCAACCTTGAAATAAATGGCCATATCTTCGTCAAAAATTGCCCCATTTCAATTATAAAGGTGTTTTTAGAATTCACTTGATCTTTGGAACAAAACTGCATTAAAATAATTTGACTTCCGACTCATCTAAGAAAGATATTAAGGGATATTCTTCGATAAATTGAAAATATATGGAAAGCATTAAATAGGGTCTACCTTGAAATAAATGGCCATATCTTCGTCAAAAATTGCCCCATTTCAATTATAAAGGTGGTTTTAGAATTCGCTTGATCTTTGGAACAAAACTGCATTAAATTAATTTGACTTCCGACTCATCTAAGAAAGATATTAAGGGATATTCTTCGATAAATAGAAAATATATGGAAAGCATTAAATAGGGTCTACCTTGAAATAAATGGCCATATCTTCGTCAAAAATTGCCCCATTTCAATTATAAAGGTGTTTTTAGAATTCACTTGATCTTTGGAACAAAACTGCATTAAAATAATTTGACTTCCGACTCATCTAAGAAAGATATTAAGGGATATTCTTCGATAAATAGAAAATATATGGAAAGCATTAAATAGGGTCTACCTTGAAATAAATGGCCATATCTTCGTCAAAATTGCCCCACTTCAATTATAAAGGTGTTTTTAGAATTCGCTTAATCTTTAAAACAAAACTGCATTAAAATAATTTGACTTCCGACTCATCTAAGAAAGATATTAAGGGATATTCTTCGATAAATTGAAAATATATGGAAAGAATTAAATAGGGTCTACCTTGAAATAAATGGTCATATCTTCCTCAAAAATTGCCCCATTTCAATTATAAAGGGATATTCGATAAATAGAAAATATATAGAAAGCATTAAATAGGGTCTACCTTGAAATAAATGGCCATATCTTCGTCAAAAATTGCCCCACTTCAATTATAAAGGTGTTTTTAGAATTCGCTTAATCTTTGAAACAAAACTGCATTAAAATAATTTGACTTCCGACTCATCTAAGAAAGATATTAAGGGATATTCTTCGATAAATAGAAAATTTATGGAAAGCATTAAATAGGGTCTACCTTGAAATAAATGGCCATATCTTCGTCAAAAATTGCCCCATTTCAATTATAAAGGTGTTTTTAGAATTCACTCGATCTTTGGAATAAAACTGCTTTAAAATAATTTGACTTCCGACTCATCTAAGAAAGATATTAAGGGATATTCTTCGATAAATAGAAAATATATGGAAAGCATTAAATAGGGTCTACCTTGAAATAAATGGCCATATCTTCGTCAAAAATTGCCCCATTTCAATTATAAAGGTGTTTTTAGAATTCACTCGATCTTTGGAAGAAAACTGCATTAAAATAATTTGACTTCCGACTCATCTAAGAAAGATATTAAGGGATATTCTTCGATAAATAGAAATTATATGGAAATCATTAAATAGGGTCTACCTTGAAATAAATGGCCATATCTTCGTCAAAAATTGCCCCATTTCAATTATAAAGGTGTTTTTAGAATTCACTCAATCTTTGGAAGAAAACTGCATTAAAATAATTTGACTTCCGACTCATCTAAGAAAGATATTAAGGGATATTCTTCGATAAATAGAAAATATATGGAAAGCATTAAATAGGGTCTACCTTGAAATAAATGGCCATATCTTCGTCAAAAATTGCCCCATTTCAATTATAAAGGTGTTTTTAGAATTCACTTGATCTTTGGAACAAAACTGCATTAAAATAATTTGACTTCCGACTCATCTAAGAAAGATATTAAGGGATATTCTTCGATAAATAGAAAATATATGGAAAGCATTAAATAGGGTCTACCTTGAAATAAATGGCCATATCTTCTTCAAAAATTGCCCCATTTCAATTATAAAGGTGTTTTTAGAATTCACTTGATCTTTGGAACAAAACTGCATTAAAATAATTTGACTTCCGACTCATCTAAGAAAGATATTAAGGGATATTCTTCGATAAATAGAAAATATATGGAAAGCATTAAATAGTGTCTACCTTGAAATAAATGGCCATATCTTCGTCAAAAATTGCCCCATTTCAATTATAAAGGTGTTTTTAGAATTCGCTTGATCTTTGAAAACAAACTGCATTAAAATAATTTGACTTCCGACTCATCTAAGAAAGATATTAAGGGATATTCGAAAAATAGAAAATATATGGAAAGCATTAAATAGGGTCTACCTTGAAATAAATGGCCATATCTTCGTCAAAAATTGCCCCATTTCAATTATAAAGGTGTTTTTAGAATTCACTCGATCTTTGAAACAAAACTGCATTAAAATAATTTGACTTCCGACTCATCTAAGAAAGATATTAAGGGATATTCTTCGATAAATAGAAAATATATGGAAAGCATTAAATAGGGTCAACCTTGAAATAAATGGCCATATCTTCGTCCAAAATTGCCCCATTTCAATTATAAAGGTGTTTTTAGATTTCACTTGATCTTTGGAACAAAATTGCATTAAAATAATTTGACTTCCGACTCATCTAAGAAAGATATTAAGGGATATTCTTCGATAAATAGAAAATATATGGAAAGCATTAAATAGGGTCAACCTTGAAATAAATGGCCATATCTTCGTCAAAAATTGCCCCATTTCAATTATAAAGGTGTTTTTAGAATTCACTTGATCTTTGGAACAAAACTGCATTAAAATAATTTGACTTCCGACTCATCTAAGAAAGATATTAAGGGATATTCTTCGATAAATTGAAAATATATGGAAAGCATTAAATAGGGTCTACCTTGAAATAAATGGCCATATCTTCGTCAAAAATTGCCCCACTTCAATTATAAAGGTGTTTTTAGAATTCACTTAATCTTTGGAACAAAACTGCATTAAATTAATTTGACTTCCGACTCATCTAAGAAAGATATTAAGGGATATTCTTCGATAAATAGAAAATATATGGAAAGCATTAAATAGGGTCTACCTTGAAATAAATGGCCATATCTTCGTCAAAAATTGCCCCATTTCAATTATAAAGGTGTTTTTAGAATTCACTTGATCTTTGGAACAAAACTGCATTAAAATAATTTGACTTCCGACTCATCTAAGAAAGATATTAAGGGATATTCTTCGATAAATAGAAAATATATGGAAAGCATTAAATAGGGTCTACCTTGAAATAAATGGCCATATCTTCGTCAAAAATTGCCCCACTTCAATTATAAAGGTGTTTTTAGAATTCGCTTAATCTTTAAAACAAAACTGCATTAAAATAATTTGACTTCCGACCCATCTAAGAAAGATATTAAGGGATATTCTTCGATAAATTGAAAATATATGGAAAGAATTAAATAGGGTCTACCTTGAAATAAATGGTCATATCTTCCTCAAAAATTGCCCCATTTCAATTATAAAGGGATATTCGATAAATAGAAAATATATAGAAAGCATTAAATAGGGTCTACCTTGAAATAAATGGCCATATCTTCGTCAAAAATTGCCCCACTTCAATTATAAAGGTGTTTTTAGAATTCGCTTAATCTTTGAAACAAAACTGCATTAAAATAATTTGACTTCCGACTCATCTAAGAAAGATATTAAGGGATATTCTTCGATAAATAGAAAATTTATGGAAAGCATTAAATAGGGTCTACCTTGAAATAAATGGCCATATCTTCGTCAAAAATTGCCCCATTTCAATTATAAAGGTGTTTTTAGAATTCACTCGATCTTTGGAATAAAACTGCTTTAAAATAATTTGACTTCCGACTCATCTAAGAAAGATATTAAGGGATATTCTTCGATAAATAGAAAATATATGGAAAGCATTAAATAGGGTCTACCTTGAAATAAATGGCCATATCTTCGTCAAAAATTGCCCCATTTCAATTATAAAGGTGTTTTTAGAATTCACTCGATCTTTGGAAGAAAACTGCATTAAAATAATTTGACTTCCGACTCATCTAAGAAAGATATTAAGGGATATTCTTCGATAAATAGAAATTATATGGAAATCATTAAATAGGGTCTACCTTGAAATAAATGGCCATATCTTCGTCAAAAATTGCCCCATTTCAATTATAAAGGTGTTTTTAGAATTCACTCAATCTTTGGAAGAAAACTGCATTAAAATAATTTGACTTCCGACTCATCTAAGAAAGATATTAAGGGATATTCTTCGATAAATAGAAAATATATGGAAAGCATTAAATAGGGTCTACCTTGAAATAAATGGCCATATCTTCGTCAAAAATTGCCCCATTTCAATTATAAAGGTGTTTTTAGAATTCACTTGATCTTTGGAACAAAACTGCATTAAAATAATTTGACTTCCGACTCATCTAAGAAAGATATTAAGGGATATTCTTCGATAAATAGAAAATATATGGAAAGCATTAAATAGGGTCTACCTTGAAATAAATGGCCATATCTTCTTCAAAAATTGCCCCATTTCAATTATAAAGGTGTTTTTAGAATTCACTTGATCTTTGGAACAAAACTGCATTAAAATAATTTGACTTCCGACTCATCTAAGAAAGATATTAAGGGATATTCTTCGATAAATAGAAAATATATGGAAAGCATTAAATAGTGTCTACCTTGAAATAAATGGCCATATCTTCGTCAAAAATTGCCCCATTTCAATTATAAAGGTGTTTTTAGAATTCGCTTGATCTTTGAAAACAAACTGCATTAAAATAATTTGACTTCCGACTCATCTAAGAAAGATATTAAGGGATATTCGAAAAATAGAAAATATATGGAAAGCATTAAATAGGGTCTACCTTGAAATAAATGGCCATATCTTCGTCAAAAATTGCCCCATTTCAATTATAAAGGTGTTTTTAGAATTCACTCGATCTTTGAAACAAAACTGCATTAAAATAATTTGACTTCCGACTCATCTAAGAAAGATATTATAGGATATTCTTCGATAAATAGAAAATATAGGGAAAGCATTAAATAGGGTCTACCTTGAAATAAATGGCCATATCTTTATCTAAAATTGCCCAATTTCAATTATAAGGGTGTTTTTAGAATTCGCTTGATCTTTGGAACAAAACTGCATTAAAATAATTTGACTTCCGATTCATCTAAGAAAGATATTAAGGGATATTCGATAAATAGAAAATATATTGAAAGCATTAAATAGGGTCTACCTTGAAATAAATGGCCATATCTTCGTCAAAAATTGCCCCACTTCAATTATAAAGGTGTTTTTAGAATTCGCTTAATCTTTAAAAGAAAACTGCATTAAAATAATTTGACTTCCGACTCATCTAAGAAAGATATTAAGGGATATTCTTCGATAAATTGAAAATATATGGAAAGAATTAAATAGGGTCTACCTTGAAATAAATGGTCATATCTTCCTCAAAAATTGCCCCATTTCAATTATAAAGGGATATTCGTTAAATAGAAAATATATGGAAAGCATTAAATAGGGTCTACCTTGAAATAAATGGCCATATCTTCGTCAAAAATTGCCCCACTTCAATTATAAAGGTGTTTTTAGAATTCGCTTAATCTTTGAAACAAAACTGCATTAAAATAATTTGACTTCCGACTCATCTAAGAAAGATATTAAGGGATATTCTTCGATAAATAGAAAATTTATGGAAAGCATTAAATAGGGTCTACCTTGAAATAAATGGCCATATCTTCGTCAAAAATTGCCCCATTTCAATTATAAAGGTGTTTTTAGAATTCACTCGATCTTTGGAATAAAACTGCTTTAAAATAATTTGACTTTCGACTCATCTAAGAAAGATATTAAGGGATATTCTTCGATAAATAGAAAATATATGGAAAGCATTAAATAGGGTCTACCTTGAAATAAATGGCCATATCTTCGTCAAAAATTGCCCCATTTCAATTATAAAGGTGTTTTTAGAATTCACTCGATCTTTGGAAGAAAACTGCATTAAAATAATTTGACTTCCGACTCATCTAAGAAAGATATTAAGGGATATTCTTCGATAAATAGAAAATATATGGAAATCATTAAATAGGGTCTACCTTGAAATAAATGGCCATATCTTCGTCAAAAATTGCCCCATTTCAATTATAAAGGTGTTTTTAGAATTCACTCAATCTTTGGAAGAAAACTGCTTTAAAATAATTTGACTTCCGACTCATCTAAGAAAGATATTAAGGGATATTCTTCGATAAATAGAAAATATATGGAAAGCATTAAATAGGGTCTACCTTGAAATAAATGGCCATATCTTCGTCAAAAATTGCCCCATTTCAATTATAAAGGTGTTTTTAGAATTCACTTGATCTTTGGAACAAAACTGCATTAAAATAATTTGACTTCCGACTCATCTAAGAAAGATATTAAGGGATATTCTTCGATAAATAGAAAATATATGGAAAGCATTAAATAGGGTCTACCTTGAAATAAATGGCCATATCTTCGTCAAAAATTGCCCCACTTCAATTATAAAGGTGTTTTTAGAATTCACTTGATCTTTGGAACAAAACTGCATTAAAATAATTTGACTTCCGACTCATCTAAGAAAGATATTAAGGGATATTCTTCGATAAATAGAAAATATATGGAAAGCATTAAATAGTGTCTACCTTGAAATAAATGGCCATATCTTCGTCAAAAATTGCCCCATTTCAATTATAAAGGTGTTTTTAGAATTCGCTTGATCTTTGAAAACAAACTGCATTAAAATAATTTGACTTCCGACTCATCTAAGAAAGATATTAAGGGATATTCGATAAATAGAAAATATATGGAAAGCATTAAATAGGGTCTACCTTGAAATAAATGGCCATATCTTCGTCAAAAATTGCCCCATTTCAATTATAAAGGTGTTTTTAGAATTCACTCGATCTTTGAAACAAAACTGCATTAAAATAATTTGACTTCCGACTCATCTAAGAAAGATATTATAGGATATTCTTCGATAAATAGAAAATATAGGGAAAGCATTAAATAGGGTCTACCTTGAAATAAATGGCCATATCTTTATCTAAAATTGCCCAATTTCAATTATAAGGGTGTTTTTAGAATTCGCTTGATCTTTGGAACAAACCTGCATTAAAATAATTTGACTTCCGATTCATCTAAGAAAGATATTAAGGGATATTCGATAAATAGAAAATATATTGAAAGCATTAAATAGGGTCTACCTTGAAATAAATGGCCATATCTTCGTCAAAAATTGCCCAATTTCAATTATAAGGGTGTTTTTAGAATTCGCTTGATCTTTGGAACAAAACTGCATTAAAATAATTTGACTTCCGATTCATCTAAGAAAGATATTAAGGGATATTCGATAAATAGAAAATATATTGAAAGCATTAAATAGGGTCTACCTTGAAATAAATGGCCATATCTTCGTCAAAAATTGCCCCACTTCAATTATAAAGGTGTTTTTAGAATTCGCTTAATCTTTGAACAAAACTGCATTAAAATAATTTGACTTTCGACTCATCTAAAAAGATATTAATGGATATTCTTCGATAAATAGAAAATATATGGAAAGCATTATATAGGGTCTACCTTGAAATAAATAGCCATATCTTCGTCAAAAATTGCCCCACTTCAATTATAAAGGTGTTTTTGGAATTCACTCAATCTTTGGAAGAAAACTGCATTAAAATAATTTGACTTCCGACTCATCTAAGAAAGATATTAAGGGATATTCTTCGATAAATAGAAAATATATGGAAAGCATTAAATAGGGTCAACCTTGAAATAAATGGCCATATCTTCGTCCAAAATTGCCCCATTTCAATTATAAAGGTGTTTTTAGAATTCACTTGATCTTTGGAACAAAACTGCATTAAAATAATTTGACTTCCGATTCATCTAAGAAAGATATTAAGGGATATTCGATAAATAGAAAATATATGGAAAGCATTAAATAGGCTCTACCTTGAAATAAATGGACATATCTTCGTCAAAAATTGCCCCATTTCAATTATAAAGGTGTTTTTAGAATTCACTTAATCTTTGAAACAAAACTGCATTAAAATAATTTGACTTCCGACTCATCTAAGAAAGATATTAAGGGATATTCTTCGATAAATAGAAAATATATGGAAAGCATTAAATAGGGTCTACCTTGAAATAAATAGCCATATCTTCGTCAAAAATTGCCCCACTTCAATTATAAAGGTGTTTTTAGAATTCACTTAATCTTTGGAACAAAACTGCATTAAAATAATTTGACTTCCGACTCATCTAAGAAAGATATTAAGGGATATTCTTCGATAAATAGAAAATATATGGAAAGCATTAAATAGGGTCAACCTTGAAATAAATGGCCATATCTTCGTCAAAAATTGCCCCATTTCAATTATAAAGGTGTTTTTAGAATTCACTCGATCTTTGGAAACAAACTGCATTAAAATAATTTGACTTCCGACTCATCTAAAAAAGATATTAAGGGATATTCTTCGATAAATTGAAAATATATGGAAAGCATTAAATAGGGTCTACCTTGAAATAAATGGCCATATCTTCGTCAAAAATTGCCCCATTTCAATTATAAAGGTGTTTTTAGAATTCACTCGATCTTTGAAACAAAACTGCATTAAAATAATTTGACTTCCGACTCATCTAAGAAAGATATTATAGGATATTCTTCGATAAATAGAAAATATAGGGAAAGCATTAAATAGGGTCTACCTTGAAATAAATGTCCATATCTTTATCTAAAATTGCCCAATTTCAATTATAAGGGTGTTTTTAGAATTCGCTTGATCTTTGGAACAAAACTGCATTAAAATAATTTGACTTCCGAGTCATCTAAGAAAGATATTAAGGGATATTCGATAAATAGAAAATATATTGAAAGCATTAAATAGGGTCTACCTTGAAATAAATGGCCATATCTTCGTCAAAAATTGCCCCACTTCAATTATAAAGGTGTTTTTAGAATTCGCTTAATCTTTGAAACAAAACTGCATTAAAATAATTTGACTTTCGACTCATCTAAAAAAGATATTAAGGGATATTCTTCGATAAATAGAAAATATATGGAAAGAATTATATAGGGTCTACCTTGAAATAAATAGCCATATCTTCGTCAAAAATTGCCCCACTTCAATTATAAAAAAGTGTTTGGAATTCACTCAATCTTTGGAAGAAAACTGCATTAAAATAATTTGACTTCCGACTCATCTAAGAAAGATATTAAGGGATATTCTTCGATAAATAGAAAATATATGGAAAGCATTAAATAGGGTCTACCTTGAAATAAATGGCCATATCTTCGTCCAAAATTGCCCCATTTCAATTATAAAGGTGTTTTTAGAATTCACTTGATCTTTGGAACAAAACTGCATTAAAATAATTTGACTTCCGACTCATCTCAGAAAGATATTAAGGGATATTCTTCGATAAATAGAAAATATATGGAAAGCATTAAATAGGGTCAACCTTGAAATAAATGGCCATATCTTCGTCAAAAATTGCCCCATTTCAATTATAAAGGTGTTTTTAGAATTCACTTGATCTTTGGAACAAAACTGCATTAAAATAATTTGACTTCCGACTCATCTAAGAAAGATATTAAGGGATATTCGATAAATAGAAAATATATGGAAAGCATTAAATAGGGTCTACCTTGAAATAAATGGCCATATCTTCGTCAAAAATTGCCCCACTTCAATTATAAAGGTGTTTTTAGAATTCGCTTAATCTTTGAAACAAAACTGCATTAAAATAATTTGACTTTCGACTCATCTAAAAAAGATATTAAGGGATATTCTTCGATAAATAGAAAATATATGGAAAGCATTAAATAGGGTCTACCTTGAAATAAATAGCCATATCTTCGTCAAAAATTGCCCCACTTCAATTATAAAGGTGTTTTTAGAATTCACTTAATCTTTGGAACAAAACTGCATTAAAATAATTTGACTTCCGACTCATCTAAGAAAGATATTAAGGGATATTCTTCGATAAATAGAAAATATATGGAAAGCATTAAATAGGGTCTACCTTGAAATAAATAGCCATATCTTCGTCAAAAATTGCCCCATTTCAATTATAAAGGTGTTTTTAGAATTCACTCGATCTTTGGAAACAAACTGCTTTAAAATAATTTGACTTCCGACTCATCTAAAAAAGATATTAAGGGATATTCTTCGATAAATTGAAAATATATGGAAAGCATTAAATAGGGTCTACCTTGAAATAAATGGTCATATCTTCGTCAAAAATTGCCCCATTTCAATTATAAAGGTGTTTTTAGAATTCGCTTAATCTTTAAAAGAAAACTGCATTAAAATAATTTGACTTCCGACTCATCTAAGAAAGATATTAAGGGATATTCTTCGATAAATTGAAAATATATGGAAAGCATTAAATAGGGTCTCCCTTGAAATAAATGGTCATATCTTCGTCAAAAATTGCCCCATTTCAATTATAAAGGTGTTTTTAGAATTCACTCGATCTTTGGAACAAAACTGCATTAAAATAATTTGACTTCCGACTCATCTAAGAAAGATATTAAGGGATATTCGATAAATAGAAAATATATGGAAAGCATTAAATAGGGTCTCCCTTGAAATAAATGGTCATATCTTCGTCAAAAATTGCCCCATTTCAATTATAAAGGTGTTTTTAGAATTCACTCGATCTTTGGAACAAAACTGCATTAAAATAATTTGACTTCCGACTCATCTAAAAAAGATATTAAGGGATATTTTTCGATAAATAGAAAATATATGGAAAGCATTAAATTGGGTCTACCTTGAAATAAATAGCCATATCTTCGTCAAAAATTGCCCCACTTCAATTATAAAGGTGTTTTTAGAATTCGCTTAATCTTTAAAACAAAACTGCATTAAAATAATTTGACTTTCGACTCATCTAAGAAAGATATTAAGGGATATTCTTCGATAAATTGAAAATATATGGAAAGCATTAAATAGGGTCTACCTTGAAATAAATGGCCATATCTTCGTCAAAAATTGCCCCACTTCAATTATAAAGGTGTTTTTAGAATTCGCTTAATCTTTGAAACAAAACTGCATTAAAATAATTTGACTTCCGACTCATCTAAAAAAGATATTAAGGGATATTCTTCGATAAATAGAAAATTTATGGAAAGCATTAAATAGGGTCTACCTTGAAATAAATGGTCATATCTTCGTCAAAAATTGCCCCATTTCAATTATAAAGGTGTTTTTAGAATTCACTCGATCTTTGGAACAAAACTGCATTAAAATAATTTGACTTCCGACTCATCTAAGAAAGATATTAAGGGATATTCGATAAAAAGAAAATATATGGAAAGCATTAAATAGGGTCTACCTTGAAATAAATGGCCATATCTTCGTCAAAAATTGCCCCACTTCAATTATAAAGGTGTTTTTAGAATTCGCTTGATCTTTGAAACAAAACTGCATTAAAATAATTTGACTTCCGACTCATCTAAGAAAGATATTAAGGGATATTCTTCGATAAATAGAAAATTTATGGAAAGCATTAAATAGGGTCTACCTTGAAATAAATGGCCATATCTTCGTCAAAAATTGCCCCATTTCAATTATAAAGGTGTTTTTGGAATTCACTTGATCTTTGGAACAAAACTGCATTAAAATAATTTGACTTCCGACTCATCTAAGAAATATATTAAGGGATATTCTTCGATAAATAGAAAATATATGGAAAGCATTAAATAGGGTCTACCTTGAAATAAATGGCCATATCTTCGTCAAAAATTGCCCCATTTCAATTATAAAGGTGTTTTTAGAATTCACTCGATCTTTGGAACAAAACTGCATTAAAATAATTTGACTTCCGACTCATCTAAGAAAGATATTAAGGGATATTCGATAAAAAGAAAATATATGGAAAGCATTAAATAGGGTCTACCTTGAAATAAATGGCCATATCTTCGTCAAAAATTGCCCCACTTCAATTATAAAGGTGTTTTTAGAATTCGCTTGATCTTTGAAACAAAACTGCATTAAAATAATTTGACTTCCGACTCATCTAAGAAAGATATTAAGGGATATTCGATAAATAGAAAATATATGGAAAGCATTAAATAGGGTCTACCTTGAAATAAATGGCCATATCTTCGTCAAAAATTGCCCCACTTCAATTATAAAGGTGTTTTTAGAATTCGCTTGATCTTTGAAACAAAACTGCATTAAAATAATTTGACTTCCGACTCATCTAAGAAAGATATTAAGGGATATTCTTCGATAAAAAGAAAATATATGGAAAGCATTAAATAGGGTCTACCTTGAAATAAATGGCCATATCTTCGTCAAAAATTGCCCCACTTCAATTATAAAGGTGTTTTTAGAATTCGCTTGATCTTTGAAACAAAACTGCATTAAAATAATTTGACTTCCGACTCATCTAAGAAAGATATTAAGGGATATTCTTCGATAAATAGAAAATATAGGGAAAGCATTAAATAGGGTCTACCTTGAAATAAATGGCCATATCTTTATCTAAAATTGCCCCATTTCAATTATAAGTGTGTTTTTAGAATTCGCTTGATCTTTGGAACAAAACTGCATTAAAATAATTTGACTTCCGATTCATCTAAGAAAGATATTAAGGGATATTCGATAAATAGAAAATATATTGAAAGCATTAAATAGGGTCTACCTTGAAATAAATGGCCATATCTTCGTCAAAAATTGCCCCACTTCAATTATAAAGGTGTTTTTAGAATTCGCTTAATCTTTGAAACAAAACTGCATTAAAATAATTTGACTTTCGACTAATCTAAAAAAGATATTAAGGGATATTCGATATATAGAAAATATATTGAAAGCATTAAATAGGGTCAACCTTGAAATAAATGGCCATATCTTCGTCCAAAATTGCCCCATTTCAATTATAAAGGTGTTTTTAGAATTCACTTGATCTTTGGAACAAAACTGCATTAAAATAATTTGACTTCCGACTCATCTCAGAAAGATATTAAGGGATATTCTTCGATAAATGGAAAATATATGGAAAGCATTAAATAGGGTCAACCTTGAAATAAATGGCCATATCTTCGTCAAAAATTGCCCCATTTCAATTATAAAGGTGTTTTTAGAATTCACTTGATCTTTGGAACAAAACTGCATTAAAATAATTTGACTTCCGACTCATCTAAGAAAGATATTAAGGGATATTCGATAAATAGAAAATATATGGAAAGCATTAAATAGGGTCTACCTTGAAATAAATGGCCATATCTTCGTCAAAAATTGCCCCACTTCAATTATAAAGGTGTTTTTAGAATTCGCTTAATCTTTGAAACAAAACTGCATTAAAATAATTTGACTTTCGACTCATCTAAAAAAGATATTAAGGGATATTCTTCGATAAATAGAAAATATATGGAAAGCATTAAATAGGGTCTACCTTGAAATAAATGGCCATATCTTCGTCAAAAATTGCCCCACTTCAATTATAAAGGTGTTTTTAGAATTCACTTAATCTTTGGAACAAAACTTCATTAAAATAATTTGACTTCCGACTCATCTAAGAAAGATATTAAGGGATATTCTTCGATAAATAGAAAATATATGGAAAGCATTAAATAGGGTCAACCTTGAAATAAATGGCCATATCTTCGTCAAAAATTGCCCCATTTCAATTATAAAGATGTTTTTAGAATTCGCTTGATCTTTGGAACAAAACTGCATTAAAATAATTTGACTTCCGACTCATCTAAGAAAGATATTAAGGGATATTCTTCGATAAATAGAAAATATATGGAAAGCATTAAATAGGGTCTACCTTGAAATAAATGGCCATATCTTCGTCAAAAATTGCTCCACTTCAATTATAAAGGTGTTTTTAGAATTCGCTTAATCTTTGAAACAAAACTGCATTAAAATAATTTGACTTCCGACTCATCTAAGAAAGATATTAAGGGATATTCTTCGATAAATAGAAAATTTATGGAAAGCATTAAATAGGGTCTACCTTGAAATAAATGGCCATATCTTCGTCAAAAATGGCCCCATTTAAATTATAAAGGTGTTTTTAGAATTCACTTGATCTTTGGAACAAAACTGCATTAAAATAATTTGACTTCCGACTCATCTAAAAAAGATATTAAGGGATATTCTTCGATAAATAGAAAATATATGGAAAGCATTAAATAGGGTCTACCTTGAAATAAATAGCCATATCTTCGTCAAAAATTGCCCCACTTCAATTATAAAGGTGTTTTTAGAATTCGCTTAATCTTTGAAACAAAACTGCATTAAAATAATTTGACTTCCGACTCATCTAAGAAAGATATTAAGGGATATTCTTCGATAAATTGAAAATATATGGAAAGTATTAAATAGGGTCTACCTTGAAATAAATGGCCATATCTTCGTCAAAAATTGCCCCACTTCAATTATAAAGGTGTTTTTAGAATTCGGTTAATCTTTGAAACAAAACTGCATTAAAATAATTTGACTTCCGACTCATCTAAGAAAGATATTAAGGGATATTCTTCGATAAATAGAAAATTTATGGAAAGCATTAAATAGGGTCTACCTTGAAATAAATGGCCATATCTTCGTCAAAAATTGCCCCACTTCAATTATAAAGGTGTTTTTAGAATTCGCTTGATCTTTGAAACAAAACTGCATTAAAATAATTTGACTTCCGACTCATCTAAGAAAGATATTAAGGGATATTCTTCGATAAATAGAAAATTTATGGAAAGCATTAAATAGGGTCTACCTTGAAATAAATGGCCATATCTTCGTCAAAAATTGCCCCATTTCAATTATAAAGGTGTTTTTAGAATTCACTTGATCTTTGGAACAAAACTGCATTAAAATAATTTGACTTCCGACTCATCTAAGAAAGATATTAAGGGATATTCTTCGATAAATAGAAAATATAGGGAAAGCATTAAATAGGGTCAACCTTGAAATAAATGGCCATATCTTTATCTAAAATTGCCCTATTTCAATTATAAGGGTGTTGTTAGAATTCGCTTGATCTTTGGAACAAAACTGCATTAAAATAATTTGACTTCCGATTCATCTAAGAAAGATATTAAGGGATATTCGATAAATAGAAAATATATGGAAAGCATTAAATAGGGTCTACCTTGAAATAAATGGCCATATCTTCGTCAAAAATTGCTCCACTTCAATTATAAAGGTGTTTTTAGAATTCGCTTAATCTTTGAAACAAAACTGCATTAAAATAATTTGACTTCCGACTCATCTAAGAAAGATATTAAGGGATATTCTTCGATAAATAGAAAATTTATGGAAAGCATTAAATAGGGTCTACCTTGAAATAAATGGCCATATCTTCGTCAAAAATGGCCCCATTTAAATTATAAAGGTGTTTTTAGAATTCACTTGATCTTTGGAACAAAACTGCATTAAAATAATTTGACTTCCGACTCATCTAAAAAAGATATTAAGGGATATTCTTCGATAAATAGAAAATATATGGAAAGCATTAAATAGGGTCTACCTTGAAATAAATAGCCATATCTTCGTCAAAAATTGCCCCACTTCAATTATAAAGGTGTTTTTAGAATTCGCTTAATCTTTGAAACAAAACTGCATTAAAATAATTTGACTTCCGACTCATCTAAGAAAGATATTAAGGGATATTCTTCGATAAATTGAAAATATATGGAAAGTATTAAATAGGGTCTACCTTGAAATAAATGGCCATATCTTCGTCAAAAATTGCCCCACTTCAATTATAAAGGTGTTTTTAGAATTCGGTTAATCTTTGAAACAAAACTGCATTAAAATAATTTGACTTCCGACTCATCTAAGAAAGATATTAAGGGATATTCTTCGATAAATAGAAAATTTATGGAAAGCATTAAATAGGGTCTACCTTGAAATAAATGGCCATATCTTCGTCAAAAATTGCCCCACTTCAATTATAAAGGTGTTTTTAGAATTCGCTTGATCTTTGAAACAAAACTGCATTAAAATAATTTGACTTCCGACTCATCTAAGAAAGATATTAAGGGATATTCTTCGATAAATAGAAAATTTATGGAAAGCATTAAATAGGGTCTACCTTGAAATAAATGGCCATATCTTCGTCAAAAATTGCCCCATTTCAATTATAGAGGTGTTTTTAGAATTCACTTGATCTTTGGAACAAAACTGCATTAAAATAATTTGACTTCCGACTCATCTAAGAAAGATATTAAGGGATATTCTTCGATAAATAGAAAATATAGGGAAAGCATTAAATAGGGTCAACCTTGAAATAAATGGCCATATCTTTATCTAAAATTGCCCTATTTCAATTATAAGGGTGTTGTTAGAATTCGCTTGATCTTTGGAACAAAACTGCATTAAAATAATTTGACTTCCGATTCATCTAAGAAAGATATTAAGGGATATTCGATAAAAAGAAAATATATTGAAAGCATTAAATAGGGTCTACCTTGAAATAAATGGCCATATCTTCGTCAAAAATTGCCCCACTTCAATTATAAAGGTGTTTTTAGAATTCGCTTAATCTTTGAACAAAACTGCATTAAAATAATTTGACTTTCGACTCATCTAAAAAGATATTAATGGATATTCTTCGATAAATAGAAAATATATGGAAAGCATTATATAGGGTCTACCTTGAAATAAATAGCCATATCTTCGTCAAAAATTGCCCCACTTCAATTATAAAGGTGTTTTTAGAATTCACTTGATCTTTGGAACAAAACTGCATTAAAATAATTTGACTTCCGATTCATCTAAGAAAGATATTAAGGGATATTCGATAAATAGAAAATATATTGAAAGCATTAAATAGGGTCTACCTTGAAATAAATGGCCATATCTTCGTCCAAAATTGCCCCATTTCAATTATAAAGGTGTTTTTAGAATTCACTTGATCTTTGGAACAAAACTGCATTAAAATAATTTGACTTCCGACTCATCTAAGAAAGATATTAAGGGATATTCTTCGATAAATAGAAAATATATGGAAAGCATTAAATAGGGTCTACCTTGAAATAAATGGCCATATCTTCATCTAAAAATTGCCCAATTTCAATTATAAAGGTGTTTTTAGAATTCACTTGATCTTTGGAACAAAACTGCATTAAAATAATTCGATTTCCGACTCATCTAAGAAAGATATTAAGGAATATTCTTCGATAAATAGAAAATATATGGAAAGCATTAAATAGGGTCTACCTTGAAATAAATGGCCATATCTTCGTCAAAAATTGCCCCATTTCAATTATAAAGGTGTTTTTAGAATTCACTTGATCTTTGAAACAAAACTGCATTAAAATAATTTGACTTCCGACTCATCTAAGAAAGATATTAAGGGATATTCGATAAATAGAAAATATATGGAAAGCATTAAATAGGGTCTACCTTGAAATAAATGGCCATATCTTCGTCAAAAATTGCCCAATTTCAATTATAAAGGTGTTTTTAGAATTCGCTTAATCTTTAAAACAAGACTGCATTAAAATAATTTGACTTCCGACTCATCTAAAGAAGATATTAAGGGATATTCTTCGATAAATAGAAAATATATGGAAAGCATTAAATAGGGTCTACCTTGAGATAAATGGCCATATCTTCGTCAAAAATTGCCCCATTTCAATTATAAAGGTGTTTTTAGAATTCACTTGATGTTTGGAACAAAACTGCATTAAAATAATTTGACTTCCGACTCATCTAAGAAAGATATTAAGGGATATTCTTCGATAAATAGAAAATATATGGAAAGCATTAAATAGGGTCTACCTTGAAATAAATGGCCATATCTTCGTCAAAAATTGCCCCAGTTCAATTATGAAGGTGTTTTTAGAATTCACTCGATCTTTGGAACAAAACTGCATTAAAATAATTTGACTTCCGACTCATCTAAGAAAGATATTAAGGGAGATTCTTCGATAAATAGAAAATATATGGAAAGCATTAAATAGGGTCTACCTTGAAATAAATGGCCATATCTTCGTCAAAAATTGCCCCATTTCAATTATAAAGGTGTTTTTAGAATTCACTTGATCTTTGGAACAAAACTGCATTAAAATAATTTTACTTCCGACTCATCTAAGAAAGATATTAAGGGATATTCTTCGATAAATAGAAAATATATGGAAAGCATTAAATAGGGTCTACCTTGAAATAAATGGCCATATCTTCGTCAAAAATTGCCCCATTTCAATTATAAAGGTGTTTTTAGAATTCACTTCATCTTTGGAACAAAACTGCATTAAAATATTTTGACTTCCGACTCATCTAAGAAAGATATTAAGGGATATTCTTCGATAAATAGAAAATATATGGAAAGCATTAAATAGGGTCTACCTTGAAATAAATGGCCATATCTTCGTCAAAAATTGCCCCATTTCAATTATAAAGGTGTTTTTAGAATTCACTTGATCTTTGGAACAAAACTGCATTAAAATATTTTGACGTTTCGACTCATGTAAGAAAAGATATTAAGGGATATTCTTCGATAAATAGAAAATATATGGAAAGCATTAAATAGGGTCTACCTTGAAATAAATGGCCATATCTTCGTCAAAAATTGCCCCATTTCAATTATAAAGGTGTTTTTAGAATTCACTTGATCTTTGAAACAAAACTGCTTTAAAATAATTTGACTTCCGACTCATCTAAGAAAGATATTAAGGGATATTCTTCGATAAATAGAAAATATATGGAAAGCATTAAATAGGGTCAACCTTGAAATAAATGGCCATATCTTCGTCAAAAATTGCCCCATTTCAATTATAAAGGTGTTTTTAGAATTCACTCGATCTTTGGAACAAAACTGCATTAAAATAATTTGACTTCCGACTCATCTAAGAAAGATATTAAGGGATATTCTTCGATAAATAGAAAATATAGGGAAAGCATTAAATAGGGTCTACCTTGAAATAAATGGCCATATCTTTATCTAAAATTGCCCCATTTCAATTATAAAGGTGTTTTTAGAATTCACTCGATCTTTGGAAAAAAACTGCATTAAAATAATTTGACTTCCGACTCATCTAAGAAAGATATTAAGGGATATTCTTCGATAAATAGAAAATATATGGAAAGCATTAAATAGGGTCTACCTTGAAATAAATGGCCATATCTTCGTCAAAACTTGCCCCATTTCAATTATAAAGGTGTTTTTAGAATTCACTTAATCTTTGGAACAAAACTGCATTAAAATAATTTGACTTCCGACTCATCTAAAAAAGATATTAAGGGATATTCTTCGATAAATAGAAAATATATGGAAAGCATTAAATAGGGTCAACCTTGAAATAAATGGCCATATCTTCATCTAAAATTGCCCAATTTCAATTATAAAGGTGTTTTTAGAATTCACTTGATCTTTGAAACAAAACTGCATTAAAATAATTTGACTTCCGACTCATCTAAGAAAGATATTAAGGGATATTCGATAAATAGAAAATATATGGAAAGCATTAAATAGGGTCTACCTTGAAATAAATGGCCATATCTTCGTCTAAAATTGCCCCATTTCATTTATAAAGGTGTTTTTAGAATTCACTTGATCTTTGAAACAAAACTGCATTAAAATAATTTGACTTCCGACTCATCTAAGAAAGATATTAAGGGATATTCTTCGATAAATAGAAAATATATGGAAAGCATTAAATAGGGTCTACCTTGAAATAAATGGCTATATCTTCGTCAAAAATTGCCCCATTTCAATTATAAAGGTGTTTTTAGAATTCACTCAATCTTTGGAACAAAACTGCATTTAAATAATTTGACTTCCGACTCATCTAAGAAAGATATTAAGGGATATTCTTCGATAAATAGAAAATATATGGAAAGCATTAAATAGGGTCTACCTTGAAATAAATGGCCATATCTTCGTCAAAAATTGCCCCATTTCAATTATAAAGGTGTTTTTAGAATTCACTTAATCTTTGAAACAAAACCGCATTAAAATAATTTGACTTCCGACTCATCTAAGAAAGATATTAAGGGATATTCTTCGATAAATAGAAAATATATGGAAAGCATTAAATAGGGTCAACCTTGAAATAAATGGCCATATCTTTGTCAAAAATTGCCCCATTTCAATTATAAAGGTGTTTTTAGAATTCACTTGATCTTTGGAACAAAACTGCATTAAAATAATTTGACTTCCGACTCATCTAAGAAAGATATTAAGGGATATTCTTCGATAAATAGAAAATATATGGAAAGCATTAAATAGGGTCTACCTTGAAATAAATGGCCATATCTTCGTCAAAAATTGCCCCATTTCAATTATAAAGGTGTTTTTAGAATTCACTTGATCTTTGGAACAAAACTGCTTTAAAATAATTTTGACGTTCCGACTCATCTAAAAAAGATATTAAGGGATATTCTTCGATAAATAGAAAATATATGGAAAGCATTAAATAGGGTCTACCTTGAAATAAATGGCCATATCTTCGTCAAAAATTGCCCCATTTCAATTATAAAGGTGTTTTTAGAATTCACTTGATCTTTGGAACAAAACTGCATTAAAATATTTTGACGTTTTGACTCATCTAAAAAAGATATTAAGGGATATTCTTCGATAAATAGAAAATATATGGAAAGCATTAAATAGGGTCTACCTTGAAATAAATGGCCATATCTTCGTCAAAAATTGCCCCATTTCAATTATAAAGGTGTTTTTAGAATTCACTTGATCTTTGAAACAAAACTGCATTAAAATAATTTGACTTCCGACTCATCTAAAAAAAATATTAAGGGATATTCTTCGATAAATAGAAAATATATGGAAAGCATTAAATAGGGTCTACCTTGAAATAAATGGCCATATCTTCGTCAAAAATTGCCCCATTTCAATTATAAAGGTGTTTTTAGAATTCACTTGATCTTTGGAACAAAACTGCATTAAAATAATTTGACTTCCGACTCATCTAAAAAAGATATTAAGGGATATTCTTCGATAAATTGAAAATATATGGAAAGCATTAAATAGTGTCTACCTTGAAATAAATGGCCATATCTTCGTCAAAAATTGCCCCATTTCAATTATAAAAGTGTTTTTAGAATTCGCTTGATCTTTGAAACAAAACTGCATTAAAATAATTTGACTTCCGACTCATCTAAGAAAGATATTAAGGGATATTCTTCGATAAATAGAAAATATATGGAAAGCATTAAATAGGGTCTACCTTGAAATAAATGGCCATATCTTCGTCAAAAATTGCCCCATTTCAATTATAAAGGTGTTTTTAGAATTCACTTGATCTTTGGAACAAAACTGCATTAAAATAATTTTGACGTTCCGACTCATCTAAGAAAGATATTAAGGGATATTCTTCGATAAATAGAAAATATATGGAAAGCATTAAATAGGGTCTACCTTGAAATAAATGGCCATATCTTCGTCAAAAATTGCCCCATTTCAATTATAAAGGTGTTTTTAGAATTCGCTTGATCTTTGAAACAAAACTGCATTAAAATAATTTGACTTCCGACTCATCTAAGAAAGATATTAAGGGATATTCTTCGATAAATAGAAAATATATGGAAAGCATTAAATAGGGTCTACCTTGAAATAAATGGCCATATCTTCGTCAAAAATTGCCCCATTTCAATTATAGAGGTGTTTTTAGAATTCACTTGATCTTTGGAACAAAACTGCATTAAAATAATTTGACTTCCGACTCATCTAAGAAAGATATTAAGGGATATTCTTCGATAAATAGAAAATATATGGAAAGCATTAAATAGGGTCTACCTTGAAATAAATGGCCATATCTTCATCTAAAATTGCCCAATTTCAATTATAAGGGTGTTTTTAAAATTCGCTTGATCTTTGGAACAAAACTGCATTAAAATAATTTGACTTCCGACTCATCTAAGAAAGATATTAAGGGATATTCTTCGATAAATAGAAAATATATGGAAAGCATTAAATAGGGTCTACCTTGAAATAAATGGCCATATCTTCGTCAAAAATTGCCCCACTTCAATTATAAAGGTGTTTTTAGAATTCGCTTAATCTTTGAAACAAAACTGCATTAAAATAATTTGACTTCCGACTCATCTAAAAAAGATATTAAGGGATATTCTTCGATAAATAGAAAATATATGGAAAGCATTATATAGGGTCTACCTTGAAATAAATGGCCATATCTTCGTCAAAAATTGCCCCACTTCAATTATAAAGGTGTTTTTGGAATTCACTTAATCTTTGGAAGAAAACTGCATTAAAATAATTTGACTTCCGATTCATCTAAGAAAGATATTAAGGGATATTCTTCGATAAATAGAAAATATATGGAAAGCATTAAATAGGGTCAACCTTGAAATAAATGGCCATATCTTCGTCCAAAATTGCCCCATTTCAATTATAAAGGTGTTTTTAGAATTCACTTGATCTTTGGAACAAAACTGCATTAAAATAATTTGACTTCCGACTCATCTCAGAAAGATATTAAGGGATATTCTTCGATAAATGGAAAATATATGGAAAGCATTAAATAGGGTCAACCTTGAAATAAATGGCCATATCTTCGTCAAAAATTGCCCCATTTCAATTATAAAGGTGTTTTAAGAATTCACCTGATCTTTGGAACAAAACTGCATTAAAATAATTTGACTTCCGACTCATCTAAGAAAGATATTAAGGGATATTCGTCAATAAATAGAAAATATATGGAAAGCATTAAATAGGGTCTACCTTGAAATAAATGGCCATATCTTCGTCAAAAATTGCCCCACTTCAATTATAAAGGTGTTTTTAGAATTCGCTTAATCTTTGAAACAAAACTGCATTAAAATAATTTGACTTTCGACTCATCTAAAAAAGATATTAAGGGATATTCTTCGATAAATAGAAAATATATGGAAAGCATTAAATAGGGTCTACCTTGAAATAAATAGCCATATCTTCGTCAAAAATTGCCCCACTTCAATTATAAAGGTGTTTTTAGAATTCACTTAATCTTTGGAACAAAACTGCATTAAAATAATTTGACTTCCGACTCATCTAAGAAAGATATTAAGGGATATTCTTCGATAAATAGAAAATATATGGAAAGCATTAAATAGGGTCAACCTTGAAATAAATGGCCATATCTTCGTCAAAAATTGCCCCATTTCAATTATAAAGGTGTTTTTAGAATTCACTTGATCTTTGAAACAAAACTGCATTAAAATAATTTGACTTCCGACTCATCTAAGAAAGATATTAAGGGATATTCTGATAAATAGAAAATATATGGAAAGCATTAAATAGGGTCTACCTTGAAATAAATGGCCATATCTTCGTCAAAAATTGATCCACTTCAATTATAAAGGTGTTTTTAGAATTCGCTTAATCTTTGAAACAAAACTGCATTAAAATACTTTGACTTCCGACTCATCTAAGAAAGATATTAAGGGATATTCTTCGATAAATAGAAAATTTATGGAAAGCATTAAATAGGGTCAACCTTGAAATAAATGGCCATATCTTCGTCAAAAATTGCCCCATTTCAATTATAAAGGTGTTTTTAGAATTCGCTTAATCTTTGGAACAAAACTGCATTAAAATAATTTGACTTCCGACTCATCTAAAATAGATATTAAGGGATATTCTTCGATAAATAGAAAATATATGGAAAGCATTAAATAGGGTCTACCTTGAAATAAATAGCCATATCTTCGTCAAAAGTTGCCCCACTTCAATTATAAAGGTGGTTTTAGAATTCACTTGATCTTTGGAACAAAACTGCATTAAAATAATTTGACTTCCGACTCATCTAAGAAAGATATTAAGGGATATTCTTCGATAAATTGAAAATATATGGAAAGCATTAAATAGGGTCTACCTTGAAATAAATGGCCATATCTTCGTCAAAAATTGCCCCACCTTCAATTATAAAGCGGTGTTTTTAGAATTCGCTTAATCTTTGAAACAAAACTGCATTAAAATAATTTGACTTCCGACTCATCTAAGAAAGATATTAAGGGATATTCTTCGATAAATAGAAAATTTATGGAAAGCATTAAATAGGGTCTACCTTGAAATAAATGGTCATATCTTCGTCAAAAATTGCCCCATTTCAATTACGAAGGTGTTTTTAGAATTCACTCGATCTTTGGAACAAAACTGCATTAAAATAATTTGACTTCCGACTCATCTAAGAAAGATATTAAGGGATATTCGATAAATAGAAAATAAATGGAAAGCATTAAATAGGGTCTACCTTGAAATAAATGGCCATATCTTCGTCAAAAATTGCCCCACTTCAATTATAAAGGTGTTTTTAGAATTCGCTTGATCTTTGAAACAAAACTGCATTAAAATAATTTGACTTCCGACTCATCTAAGAAAGATATTAAGGGATATTCTTCGATAAATAGAAAATTTATGGAAAGCATTAAATAGGGTCTACCTTGAAATAAATGGCCATATCTTCGTCAAAAATTGCCCCATTTCAATTATAGAGGTGTTTTTAGAATTCACTTGATCTTTGGAACAAAACTGCATTAAAATAATTTGACTTCCGACTCATCTAAGAAAGATATTAAGGGATATTCTTCGATAAATAGAAAATATATGGAAAGCATTAAATAGGGTCTACCTTGAAATAAATGGCCATATCTTTATCTAAAATTGCCCAATTTCAATTATAAGGGTGTTTTTAAAATTCGCTTGATCTTTGGAACAAAACTGCATTAAAATAATTTGACTTCCGATTCATCTAAGAAAGATATTAAGGGATATTCTTCGATAAATAGAAAATATATGGAAAGCATTAAATAGGGTCAACCTTGAAATAAATGGCCATATCTTCGTCAAAAATTGCCCCACTTCAATTATAAAGGTGTTTTTAGAATTCGCTTAATCTTTGAAACAAAACTGCATTAAAATAATTTGACTTTCGACTCATCTAAAAAAAGATATTAAGGGATATTCTTCGATAAATAGAAAATATATGGAAAGCATTATATAGGGTCTACCTTGAAATAAATAGCCATATCTTCGTCAAAAATTGCCCCACTTCAATTATAAAGGTGTTTTTGGAATTCACTCAATCTTTGGAAGAAAACTGCATTAAAATAATTTGTTTTCCGATTCATCTAAGAAAGATATTAAGGGATATTCTTCGATAAATAGAAAATATATTGAAAGCATTAAATAGGGTCAACCTTGAAATAAATGGCCATATCTTCGTCCAAAATTGCCCCATTTCAATTATAAAGGTGTTTTTAGAATTCACTTGATCTTTGGAACAAAACTGCATTAAAATAATTTGACTTCCGACTCATCTCAGAAAGATATTAAGGGATATTCTTCGATAAATAGAAAATATATGGAAAGCATTAAATAGGGTCAACCTTGAAATAAATGGCCATATCTTCGTCAAAAATTGCCCCATTTCAATTATAAAGGTGTTTTTAGAATTCGCTTGATCTTTGGAACAAAACTGCATTAAAATAATTTGACTTCCGACTCATCTAAGAAAGATATTAAGGGATATTCTTCGATAAATAGAAAATATATGGAAAGCATTAAATAGGGTCTACCTTGAAATAAATGGCCATATCTTCGTCAAAAATTGCCCCACTTCAATTATAAAGGTGTTTTTAGAATTCGCTTAATCTTTGAAACAAAACTGCATTAAAATAATTTGACTTTCGACTCATCTAAAAAAGATATTAAGGGATATTCTTCGATAAATAGAAAATATATGGAAAGCATTAAATACGGTCTACCTTGAAATAAATAGCCATATCTTCGTCAAAAATTGCCCCACTTCAATTATAAAGGTGTTTTTAGAATTCACTTAATCTTTGGAACAAAACTGCATTAAAATAATTTGACTTCCGACTCATCTAAGAAAGATATTAAGGGATATTCTTCGATAAATAGAAAATATATGGAAAGCATTAAATAGGGTCTACCTTGAAATAAATGGCCATATCTTCGTAAAAAATTGCCCCATTTCAAGTATAAAGGTGTTTTTAAGAATTCACTTGATCTTTGGAACAAAACTGCATTAAAATAATTTGCCTTCCGACTCATCTAAGAAAGATATTAAGGGATATTCTTCGATAAATAGAAAATATATGGAAAGCATTAAATAGGGTCTACCTTGAAATAAATGGCCATATCTTCGTCAAAAATTGTCCCACTTCAATTATAAAGGTGTTTTTAGAATTCGCTTAATCTTTAAAACAAAACTGCATTAAAATAATTTGACATCCGACTCATCTAAGAAAGATATTAAGGGATATTCCTTGATAAATTGAAAATATATGGAATGCATTAAATAGGGTCTACCTTGAAATAATTGGCCATATCTTTATCTAAAATTGCCCAATTTCAATTATAAGGGTGTTTTTAAAATTCGCTTGATCTTTGGAACAAAACTGCATTAAAATAATTTGACTTCCGATTCATCTAAGAAAGATATTAAGGGATATTCGATAAATAGAAAATATATTGAAAGCATTAAATAGGGTCTACCTTGAAATAAATGGCCATATCTTCGTCAAAAATTGCCCCACTTCAATTATAAAGGTGTTTTTAGAATTCGCTTAATCTTTGAAACAAAACTGCACTAAAATAATTTGACTTTCGACTTATCTAAAAAAGATATTAAGGGATATTCTTCGATAAATAGAAAATATATGGAAAGCATTATATAGGGTCTACCTTGAAATAAATAGCCATATCTTCGTCAAAAATTGCCCCACTTCAATTATAAAGGTGTTTTTGGAATTCACTCAATCTTTGGAAGAAAACTGCATTAAAATAATTTGTTTTCCGATTCATCTAAGAAAGATATTAAGGGATATTCGATAAATAGAAAATATATTGAAAGCATTAAATAGGGTCAACCTTGAAATAAATGGCCATATCTTCGTCCAAAATTGCCCCATTTCAATTATAAAGGTGTTTTTAGAATTCACTTGATCTTTGGAACAAAACTGCATTAAAATAATTTGACTTCCGACTCATCTCAGAAAGATATTAAGGGATATTCTTCGATAAATAGAAAATATATGGAAAGCATTAAATAGGGTCAACCTTGAAATAAATGGCCATATCTTCGTCAAAAATTGCCCCATTTCAATTATAAAGGTGTTTTTAGAATTCGCTTGATCTTTGGAACAAAACTGCATTAAAATAATTTGACTTCCGACTCATCTAAGAAAGATATTAAGGGATATTCGATAAATAGAAAATATATGGAAAGCATTAAATAGGGTCTACCTTGAAATAAATGGCCATATCTTCGTCAAAAATTGCCCCACTTCAATTATAAAGGTGTTTTTAGAATTCGCTTAATCTTTGAAACAAAACTGCATTAAAATAATTTGACTTTCGACTCATCTAAAAAAGATATTAAGGGATATTCTTCGATAAATAGAAAATATATGGAAAGCATTAAATACGGTCTACCTTGAAATAAATAGCCATATCTTCGTCAAAAATTGCCCCACTTCAATTATAAAGGTGTTTTTAGAATTCACTTAATCTTTGGAACAAAACTGCATTAAAATAATTTGACTTCCGACTCATCTAAGAAAGATATTAAGGGATATTCTTCGATAAATAGAAAATATATGGAAAGCATTAAATAGGGTCTACCTTGAAATAAATGGCCATATCTTCGTCAAAAATTGCCCCATTTCAATTATAAAGGTGTTTTTAGAATTCGCTTGATCTTTGGAACAAAAGTGCATTAAAATAATTTGACTTCCGACTCATCTAAGAAAGATATTAAGGGATATTCTTCGATAAATACAAAATATATGGAAAGCATTAAATAGGGTCTACCTTGAAATAAATGGCCATATCTTCGTCAAAAATTGTCCCACTTCAATTATAAAGGTGTTTTTAGAATTCGCCTAATCTTTGAAACAAAACTGCATTAAACTAATTTGACTTCCGACTCATCTAAGAAAGATATTAAGGGATATTCTTCGATAAATAAAAAATATATGGAAAGCATTAAATAGGGTCTACCTTGAAATAAATGGCCATATCTTCATCTAAAATTGCCCAATTGCAATTATAAAGGTGTTTTTAGAATTCGCTTGATCTTTGGAACAAAACTGCATTAAAATAATTTGACTTCCGACTCATCTAAGAAAGATATTAAAGGATATTCGATAAATAAAAAATATATGGAAAGCATTAAATAGGGTCTACCTTGAAATAAATGGCCATATCTTCGTCAAAAATTGCCCCACTTTAATTATAAAGGTGTTTTCAGAATTCGCTTAATCTTTGAAACAAAACTGCATTAAAATAATTTGACTTCCGACTCATCTAAGAAAGATATTAAAGGATATTCGATAAATAGAAAATATATGGAAAGCATTAAATAGGGTCTACCTTGAAATAAATAGCCATATCTTCGTCAAAAATTGCCCCATTTCAATTATAAAGGTGTTTTGATAATTCACTTGATCTTTGGAACAAAACTGCATTAAAATAATTTGACTTCCGACTCATCTAAAAAAGATATTAAGGGATATTCTTCGATAAATAGAAAATATATGGAAAGCATTAAATAGGGTCTACCTTGAAATAAATAGCCATATCTTCGTCAAAAATTGCCCCATTTCAATTATAAAGGAGTTTTTAGAATTCACTTGATCTTTGGAACAAAAGTGCATTAAAATAATTTGACTTCCGACTCATCTAAGAAAGATATTATGGGATATTCTTCGATAAATAGAAAATATATGGAAAGCATTAAATAGGGTCTACCTTGAAATAAATGGCCATATCTTCGTCAAAAATTGCCCCATTTCAATTATAAAGGTGTTCTTAGAATTCGCTTGATCTTTGGAACAAAACTGCATTAAAATAATTTGACTTCCGACTCATCTAAGAAAGATATTAAGGGATATTCTTCGATAAATAGAAAATATATGGAAAGCATTAAATAGGGTCAACCTTGAAATAAATGGCCATATCTTCGTCAAAAATTGCACCATTTCAATTATAAAGGTGTTTTTGGAATTCACTTGATCTTTGGAACAAAACTGCATTAAAATAATTTGACTTCCGACTCATCTAAGAAAGATATTAAGGGATATTCTTCGATAAATAGAAAATATATGGAAAGCATTAAATAGGGTCTACCTTGAAATAAATGGCCATATCTTCATCTAAAATTGCCCAATTTCAATTATAAAGGTGTTTTTAGAATTCGCTTGATCTTTGGAACAAAACTGCATTAAAACAATTTGACTTCCGACTCATCTAAGAAAGATATTAAGGGATATTCTTCGATAAATAAAAAATTTATGGAAAGCATTAAATAGGGTCAACCTTGAAATAAATGGCCATATCTTCGTCAAAAATTGCCCCATTTCAATTATAAAGGTGTTTTTAGAATTCACTTGATCTTTGGAACAAAACTGCATTAAAATAATTTGACTTCCGACTCATCTAAAAAAGATATTAAGGGATATTCTTCGATAAATAGAAAATATATGGAAAGCATTAAATAGGGTCAACCTTGAAATAAATGGCCATATCTTCGTCAAAAATTGCCCCATTTCAATTATAAAGGTGTTTTTAGAATTCACTCGATCTTTGGAAGAAAACTGCATTAAAATAATTTGACTTCCGACTCATCTAAGAAACATATTAAGGGATATTCTTCGATAAATAGAAAATATATGGAAAGCATTAAATAGGGTCTACCTTGAAATAAATGGCCATATCTTCGTCAAAGATTGCCCAATTTCAATTATAAAGGTGTTTTTAGAATTCGCTTGATCTTTGGAACAAAACTGCATTAAAATAATTTGACTTTCGACTCATCTAGGAAAGATATTAAGGGATATTCTTCGATAAATAAAAAATTTATGGAAAGCATTAAATAGGGTCTACCTTGAAATAAATGGCCATATCTTCGTCAAAAATTGCCCCATTTCAATTATAAAGGTGTTTTTAGAATTCACTTGATCTTTGGAACAAAACTGCATTAAAATAATTTGACTTCCGACTCATCTCAGAAAGATATTAAGGGATATTCTTCGATAAATAGAAAATATATGGAAAGCATTAAATAGGGTCAACCTTGAAATAAATGGCCATATCTTCGTCAAAAATTGCCCCATTTCAATTATAAAGGTGTTTTGATAATTCACTTGATCTTTGGAACAAAACTGCTTTAAAATAATTTGACTTCCGACTCATCTAAGAAAGATATTAAGGGATATTCGATAAATAGAAAATATATGGAAAGCATTAAATAGGGTCTACCTTGAAATAAATGGCCATATCTTCGTCAAAAATTGCCCCACTTCAATTATAAAGGTGTTTTTAGAATTCGCTTAATCTTTGAAACAAAACTGCATTAAAATAATTTGACTTTTGACTCATCTAAAAAAGATATTAAGGGATATTCTTCGATAAATAGAAAATATATGGAAAGCATTAAATAGGGTCTACCTTGAAATAAATAGCCATATCTTCGTCAAAAATTGCCCCACTTTAATTATAAAGGTGTTTTTAGAATTCGCTTAATCTTTGAAACAAAACTGCATTAAAATAATTTGACTTCCGACTCATCTAAGAAAGATATTAAGGGATATTCTTCGATAAATAGAAAATTTATGGAAAGCATTAAATAGGGTCTACCTTGAAATAAATAGCCATATCTTCGTCAAAAATTGCCCCATTTCAATTATAAAGGTGTTTTTAGAATTCACTCGATCTTTGGAAGAAAACTGCATTAAAATAATTTGACTTCCGACTCATCTAAAAAAGATATTAAGGGATATTCTATAAATAGTACATATATGGAAAGCATTAAATAGGGTCTACCTTGAAATAAATGGCCATATCTTCGTCAAAAATTGCCCCACTTCAATTATAAAGGTGTTTTTAGAATTCGCTTAATCTTTTAAACAAAACTGCATTAAAATAATTTGACTTCCGACTCATCTAAGAAAGATATTAAGGGATATTCTTCGATAAATTGAAAATATATGGAAAGCATTAAATAGGGTCTACCTTGAAATAAATGGTCATATCTTCGTCAAAAATTGCCCCATTTCAATTATAAAGGTGTTTTTAGAATTCACTCGATCTTTGGAACAAAACTGCATTAAAATAATTTGACTTCCGACTCATCTAAAAAAGATATTAAGGGATATTCTTCGATAAATAGAAAATATATGGAAAGCATTAAATAGGGTCTACCTTGAAATAAATGGCCATATCTTCGTCAAAAATTGCCCCATTTCAATTATAAAGGAGTTTTTAGAATTCGCTTAATCTTTGAAACAAAACTGCTTTAAAATAATTTGACTTCCGACTCATCTAAGAAAGATATTAAGGGATATTCTTCGATAAATAGAAAATTTATGGAAAGCATTAAATAGGGTCTACCTTGAAATAAATGGCCATATCTTCGTCAAAAATTGCCCCATTTCAATTATAAAGGTGTTTTGATAATTCACTTGATCTTTGGAACAAAACTGCATTAAAATAATTTGACTTCCGACTCATCTAAAAAAGATATTAAGGGATATTCTTCGATAAATAGAAAATATATGGAAAGCATTAAATAGGGTCTACCTTGAAATAAATGGCCATATCTTCGTCAAAAATTGCCCAATTTCAATTATAAAGGTGTTCTTAGAATTCGCTTGATCTTTGGAACAAAACTGCATTAAAATATTTTGACTTCCGAGTCATCTAAGAAAGATATTAAGGGATATTCTTCGATAAATAGAAAATATATGGAAAGCATTAAATAGGGTCAACCTTGAAATAAATGGCCATATCTTCGTCAAAAATTGCCCCATTTCAATTATAAAGGTGTTTTTGGAATTCACTTGATATTTGGAACAAAACTGCATTAAAATAATTTGACTTCCGACTCATCTAAGAAAGATATTAAGGGATATTCGATAAATAGAAAATATATGGAAAGCATTAAATAGGGTCTACCTTGAAATAAATGGCCATATCTTCATCTAAAATTGCCCAATTTCAATTATAAAGGTGTTTTTAGAATTCGCTTGATCTTTGGAACAAAACTGCATTAAAACAATTTGACTTCCGACTCATCTAAGAAAGATATTAAGGGATATTCCTTGATAAATAAAAAATATATGGAAAGCATTAAATAGGGTCTACCTTGAAATAAATGGCCATATCTTCGTCAAAAATTGCCCCATTTCAATTATAAAGGTGTTTTTAGAATTCCGTTGATCTTTGGAACAAAAACTGCTTTAAAATAATTTGACTTCCGACTCATCTAAAAAAGATATTAAGGGATATTCTTCGATAAATAGAAAATATATGGAAAGCATTAAATAGGGTCTACCTTGAAATAAATGGCCATATCTTCGTCAAAAATTGCCCCACTTCAATTATAAAGGTGTTTTTAGAATTCGCTTGATCTTTGAAACAAAACTGCTTTAAAATAATTTGACTTCCGGCTCATCTAAGAAAGATATTAAGGGATATTCTTCGATAAATAGAAAATTTATGGAAAGCATTAAATAGGGTCTACCTTGAAATAAATGGCCATATCTTCGTCAAAAATTGCCCAATTTCAATTATAAAGGTGTTCTTAGAATTCGCTTGATCTTTGGAACAAAACTGCATTAAAATATTTTGACTTCCGAGTCATCTAAGAAAGATATTAAGGGGATATTCTTCGATAAATAGAAAATATATGGAAAAGCATTAAATAGGGTCTACCTTGAAATAAATGGCCATATCTTCGTCAGAAATTGCCCCCATTTCAATTATAAATGCGTTTTTAAAATTCACTTGATCTTTGGAACAAAACTGCATTAAAATAATTTGACTTCCGACTCATCTAAGAAAGATATTAAGGGATATTCTTCGATAAATAGAAAATATATGGAAAGCATTAAATAGGGTCTACCTTGAAATAAATGGCCATATCTTCATCTAAAATTGCCCAATTTCAATTATAAAGGTGTTTTTAGAATTCGCTTGATCTTTGGAACAAAACTGCATTAAAATAATTTGACTTCCGACTCATCTAAGAAAGATATTAAGGGATATTCTTCGATAAATAAAAAATTTATGGAAAGCATTAAATAGGGTCTACCTTGAAATAAATGGCCATATCTTCGTCAAAAATTGCCCCATTTCAATTATAAAGGTGTTTTTAGAATTCACTTGATCTTTGGAACAAAACTGCATTAAAATAATTTGACTTCCGACTCATCTAAGAAAGATATTAAGGGATATTCTTCGATAAATTGAAAATATATGGAAAGCATTAAATAGGGTCTACCTTGAAATAAATGGCCATATCTTCGTCAAAAATTGCCCCATTTCAATTATAAAGGTGTTTTTAGAATTCACTTGATCTTTGAAACAAAACTGCATTAAAATAATTTAACTTCCGACTCATCTAAGAAAGATATTAAGGGATATTCTTCGATAAATAGAAAATATCTGGAAAGCATTAAATAGGGTCTACCTTGAAATAAATAGCCATATCTTCGTCCAAAATTGCCCCATTTCAATTATAAAGGTGTTTTTAGAATTCACTTGATCTTTGGAACAAAACTGCATTAAAATAATTTGACTTCCGACTCATCTAAGAAAGATATTAAGGGATATTCTTCGATAAATAGAAAATATATGGAAAGCATTAAATAGGGTCAACCTTGAAATAAATGGCCATATCTTCGTCAAAAATTGCCCCATTTCAATTATAAAGGTGTTTTTAGAATTCACTTGATCTTTGGAACAAAACTGCATTCAAATAATTTGACTTCCAACTCATCTAAGAAAGATATTAAAGGGATATTCGATAAATAGAAAATATATGGAAAGCATTAAATAGGGGTCTACCTTGAAATAAATGGCCATGTCTTCGTCAAAAATTGCCCCATTTCAATTATAAAGGTGTTTTTAAAATTCGCTCAATCTTTGAAACAAAACTGCATTAAAATAATTTGACTTTCGACTCATCTAAAAAAGATATTAAGGGATATTCTTCGATAAATAGAAAATATATGGAAAGCATTAAATAGGGTCTACCTTGAAATAAATAGCCATATCTTCGTCAAAAATTGCCCCACTTCAATTATAAAGGTGTTTTTAGAATTCACTTAATCTTTGGAACAAAACTGCATTAAAATAATTTGACTTCCGACTCATCTAAGAAAGATATTAAGGGATATTCTTCGATAAATAGAAAATATATGGAAAGCATTAAATAGGGTCAACCTTGAAATAAATGGCCATATCTTCGTCAAAAATTGCCCCATTTCAATTATAAAGGTGTTTTTTAGAATTCACTTGATCTTTGGAACAAAACTGCATTAAAATAATTTGACTTCCGACTCATCTTAGAAAGATATTAAGGGATATTCTTCGATAAATAGAAATATATGGAAAGCATTAAATAGGGTCTACCTGAAATAAATGGCCATATCTTCGTCAAAAATTGCCCCACTTCAATTATAAAGGTGTTTTTAGAATTCGCTTAATCTTTAAAACAAAACTGCATTAAAATAATTTGACTTCCGACTCATCTAAGAAAGATATTAAGGGATATTCTTCGATAAATAGAAAATATATGGAAAGCATTAAATAGGGTCTACCTTGAAATAAATGGTCATATCTTCGTCAAAAATTGCCCCATTTCAATTATAAAGGTGTTTTTAGAATTCACTCGATCTTTGGAACAAAACTGCATTAAAATAATTTGACTTCCGACTCATCTAAGAAAGATATTAAGGGATATTCGATAAATAGAAAATATATGGAAAGCATTAAATAGGGTCTACCTTGAAATAAATGGCCATATCTTCGTCAAAAATTGCCCCACTTTAATTATAAAGGTGTTTTTAGAATTCGCTTAATCTTTGAAACAAAACTGCATTAAAATAATTTGACTTCCGACTCATCTAAGAAAGATATTAAGGGATATTCTTCGATAAATAGAAAATTTATGGAAAGCATTAAATAGGGTCTACCTTGAAATAAATGGCCATATCTTCGTCCAAAATTGCCCCATTTCAATTATAAAGGTGTTTTGATAATTCACTTGATCTTTGGAACAAAACTGCATTAAAATAATTTGACTTCCGACTCATCTAAAAAAGATATTAAGGGATATTCTTCGATAAATAGAAAATATATGGAAAGCATTAAATAGGGTCTACCTTGAAATAAATGGCCATATCTTCGTCAAAAATTGCCCAATTTCAATTATAAAGGTGTTCTTAGAATTCGCTTGATCTTTGGAACAAAACTGCATTAAAATATTTTGACTTCCGAGTCATCTAAGAAAGATATTAAGGGATATTCTTCGATAAATAGAAAATATATGGAAAGCATTAAATAGGGTCAACCTTGAAATAAATGGCCATATCTTCGTCAAAAATTGCCCCATTTCAATTATAAAGGTGTTTTTGGAATTCACTTGATCTTTGGAACAAAACTGCATTAAAATAATTTGACTTCCGACTCATCTAAGAAAGATATTAAGGTATATTCTTCGATAAATAGAAAATATATGGAAAGCATTAAATAGGGTCTACCTTGAAATAAATGGCCATATCTTCATCTAAAATTGCCCCATTTCAATTATAAAGGTGTTTTTAGAATTCGCTTGATCTTTGGAACAAAACTGCATTAAAACAATTTGACTTCCGACTCATCTAAGAAAGATATTAAGGGATATTCTTCGATAAATAAAAAATTTATGGAAAGCATTAAATAGGGTCTACCTTGAAATAAATGGCCATATCTTCGTCAAAAATTGCCCCATTTTAATTATAAAGGTGTTTTTAGAATTCACTTGATCTTTGGAACAAAACTGCATTAAAATAATTTGACTTCCGACTCATCTAAAAAAGATATTAAGGGATATTCTTCGATAAATAGAAAATATATGGAAAGCATTAAATAGGGTCTACCTTGAAATAAATGGCCATATCTTCGTCAAAAATTGCCCCACTTCAATTATAAAGGTGTTTTTAGAATTCGCTTGATCTTTGAAACAAAACTGCATTAAAATAATTTGACTTCCGGCTCATCTAAGAAAGATATTAAGGGATATTCTTCGATAAATAGAAAATTTATGGAAAGCATTAAATAGGGTCTACCTTGAAATAAATGGCCATATCTTCGTCAAAAATTGCCCCATTTCAATTATAAAGGTGTTTTTAGAATTCACTTGATCTTTGGAACAAAACTGCATTAAAATAATTTGACTTCCGACTCATCTTAGAAAGATATTAAGGTATATTCTTCGATAAATAGAAAATATATGGAAAGCATTAAATAGGGTCTACCTTGAAATAAATGGCCATATCTTCATCTAAAATTGCCCAATTTCAATTATAAAGGTGTTTTTAGAATTCGCTTGATCTTTGGAACAAAACTGCATTAAAACAATTTGACTTCCGACTCATCTAAGAAAGATATTAAGGGATATTCTTCGATAAATAGAAAATATATGGAAAGCATTAAATAGGGTCAACCTTGAAATAAATGGCCATATCTTCGTCAAAAATTGCCCCATTTCAATTATAAAGGTGTTTTTAGAATTCACTTGATCTTTGGAACAAAACTGCATTCAAATAATTTGACTTCCAACTCATCTAAGAAAGATATTAAGGGATATTCGATAAATAGAAAATATATGGAAAGCATTAAATAGGGTCTACCTTGAAATAAATGGCCATATCTTCGTCAAAAATTGCCCCACTTCAATTATAAAGGTGTTTTTAGAATTCGCTTAATCTTTGAAACAAAACTGCATTAAAATAATTTGACTTTCGACTCATCTAAAAAAGATATTAAGGGATATTCTTCGATAAATAGAAAATATATGGAAAGCATTAAATAGGGTCTACCTTGAAATAAATAGCCATATCTTCGTCAAAAATTGCCCCACTTCAATTATAAAGGTGTTTTTAGAATTCACTCAATCTTTGGAACAAAACTGCATTAAAATAATTTGACTTCCGACTCATCTAAGAAAGATATTAAGGGATATTCTTCGATAAATAGAAAATATATGGAAAGCATTAAATAGGGTCAACCTTGAAATAAATGGCCATATCTTCGTCAAAAATTGCCCCATTTCAATTATAAAGGTGTTTTTAGAATTCACTTGATCTTTGGAACAAAACTGCATTAAAATAATTTGACTTCCGACTCATCTAAGAAAGATATTAAGGGATATTCTTCGATAAATAGAAAATATATGGAAAGCATTAAATAGGGTCTACCTTGAAATAAATGGCCATATCTTCGTCAAAGATTGCCCCATTTTCAATTATAAAGGTGTTTTTAGAATTCACTTGATCTTTGGAACAAAACTGCATTAAAATAATTTGACTTCCGACTCATCTAAGAAAAATATTAAGGGATATTCTTCGATAAATAGAAAATTTATGGAAAGCATTAAATAGGGTCTACCTTGAAATAAATGGCCATATCTTCGTCAAAAATTGCCCCATTTCAATTATAAAGGTGTTTTTAGAATTCACTTGATCTTTGGAACAAAACTGCATTAAAATAATTTGACTTCCGACTCATCTCAGAAAGATATTAAGGGATATTCTTCGATAAATAGAAAATATATGGAAAGCATTAAATAGGGTCAACCTTGAAATAAATGGCCATATCTTCGTCAAAAATTGCCCCATTTCAATTATAAAGGTGTTTTGATAATTCACTTGATCTTTGGAACAAAACTGCTTTAAAATAATTTGACTTCCGACTCATCTAAGAAAGATATTAAGGGATATTCTTCGATAAATAGAAAATATATGGAAAGCATTAAATAGGGTCTACCTTGAAATAAATGGCCATATCTTCGTCAAAAATTGCCCCATTTCAATTATAAAGGTGTTTTTAGAATTCACTTAATCTTTGAAACAAAACTGCATTAAAATAATTTGACTTCCGACTCATCTAAAAAAGATATTAAGGGATATTCTTCGATAAATAGAAAATATATGGAAAGCATTAAATAGGGTCTACCTTGAAATAAATAGCCATATCTTCGTCAAAAATTGCCTCACTTTAATTATAAAGGTGTTTTTAGAATTCGCTTAATCTTTGAAACAAAACTGCATTAAAATAATTTGACTTCCGACTCATCTAAGAAAGATATTAAGGGATATTCTTCGATAAATAGAAAATATATGGAAAGCATTAAATAGGGTCTACCTTGAAATAAATGGCCATATCTTCGTCAAAAATTGCCCCATTTCAATTATAAAGGTGTTTTTAGAATTCACTCGATCTTTGGAACAAAACTGCATTAAAATAATTTGACTTCCGACTCATCTAAGAAAGATATTAAGGGATATTCTTCGATAAATAGAAAATATATGGAAAGCATTAAATAGGGTCTACCTTGAAATAAATGGCCATATCTTCGTCAAAAATTGCCCCATTTCAATTATAAAGGTGTTTTTAGAATTCGCTTGATCTTTGAAACAAAACTGCATTAAAATAATTTGACTTCCGACTCATCTAAGAAAGATATTAAGGGATATTCTTCGATAAATAGAAAATATATGGAAAGCATTAAATAGGGTCTACCTTGAAATAAATGGCCATATCTTCGTCAAAAATTGCCCCATTTCAATTATAAAGGTGTTTTTAGAATTCACTCGATCTTTGGAACAAAACTGCATTAAAATAATTTGACTTCCGACTCATCTAAGAAAGATATTAAGGGATATTCTTCGATAAATAGAAAATATATGGAAAGCATTAAATAGGGTCTACCTTGAAATAAATGGCCATATCTTCGTCAAAAATTGCCCCACTTCAATTATAAAGGTGTTTTTAGAATTCGCTTAATCTTTGAAACAAAACTGCATTAAAATAATTTGACTTCCGACTCATCTAAGAAAGATATTAAGGGATATTCTTCGATAAATAGAAAATTTATGGAAAGCATTAAATAGGGTCTACCTTGAAATAAATGGCCATATCTTCGTCAAAAATTGCCCCATTTCAATTATAAAGGTGTTTTTAGAATTCACTTGATCTTTGGAACAAAACTGCATTAAAATATTTTGACTTCCGAGTCATCTAAGAAAGATATTAAGGGATATTCTTCGATAAATAGAAAATATATGGAAAGCATTAAATAGGGTCAACCTTGAAATAAATGGCCATATCTTCGTCAAAAATTGCCCAATTTCAATTATAAAGGTGTTTTTGGAATTCGCTTGATCTTTGGAACAAAACTGCATTAAAATAATTTGACTTCCGACTCATCTAAGAAAGATATTAAGGTATATTCTTCGATAAATAAAAAATATATGGAAAGCATTAAATAGGGTCTACCTTGAAATAAATGGCCATATCTTCATCTAAAATTGCCCAATTTCAATTATAAAGGTGTTTTTAGAATTCGCTTGATCTTTGGAACAAAACTGCATTAAAACAATTTGACTTCCGACTCATCTAAGAAAGATATTAAGGGATATTCTTCGATAAATAAAAAATTTATGGAAAGCATTAAATAGGGTCTACCTTGAAATAAATGGCCATATCTTCGTCAAAAATTGCCCCATTTTAATTATAAAGGTGTTTTTAGAATTCACTTGATCTTTGGAACAAAACTGCTTTAAAGTAATTTGACTTCCGACTCATCTAAAAAAGATATTAAGGGATATTCTTCGATAAATAGAAAATATATGGAAAGCATTAAATAGGGTCTACCTTGAAATAAATGGCCATATCTTCGTCAAAAATTGCCCCACTTCAATTATAAAGGTGTTTTTAGAATTCGCTTGATCTTTGAAACAAAACTGCATTAAAATAATTTGACTTCCGACTCATCTAAGAAAGATATTAAGGGATATTCTTCGATAAATAGAAAATTTATGGAAAGCATTAAATAGGGTCTACCTTGAAATAAATGGCCATATCTTCGTCAAAAATTGCCCCATTTCAATTATAAAGGTGTTTTTAGAATTCACTTAATCTTTGGAACAAAACTGCATTAAAATAATTTGACTTCCGACTCATCTAAGAAAGATATTAAGGGATATTCTTCGATAAATAGAAAATATATGGAAAGCATTAAATAGGGTCTACCTTGAAATAAATGGCCATATCTTCGTCAAAAATTGCCCCATTTCAATTATAAAGGTGTTTTTAGAATTCGCTTGCTCTTTGGAACAAAACTGCATTAAAATAATTTGACTTCCGACTCATCTAAGAAAGATATTAAGGGATATTCTTCGATAAATAGAAAATATCTGGAAAGCATTAAATAGGGTCTACCTTGAAATAAATGGCCATATCTTCGTCCAAAATTGCCCCATTTCAATTATAAAGGTGTTTTTAGAATTCACTTGATCTTTGGAACAAAACTGCATTAAAATAATTTGACTTCCGACTCATCTAAGAAAGATATTAAGGGATATTCTTCGATAAATAGAAAATTTATGGAAAGCATTAAATAGGGTCTACCTTGAAATAAATGGCCATATCTTCGTCAAAAATTGCCCCATTTCAATTATAAAGGTGTTTTTAGAATTCACTTGATCTTTGGAACAAAACTGCATTAAAATAATTTGACTTCCGACTCATCTAAGAAAGATATTAAGGGATATTCTTCGATAAATAGAAAATATATGGAAAGCATTAAATAGGGTCTACCTTGAAATAAATGGCCGTATCTTCGTCAAAAATTGCCCCATTTCAATTATAAAGGTGTTTTTAGAATTCACTTGATCTTTGGAACAAAACTGCATTAAAATAATTTGACTTCCGACTCATCTAAGAAAGATATTAAGGGATATTCTTCGATAAATTGAAAATATATGGAAAGCATTAAATAGGGTCTACCTTGAAATAAATGGCCATATCTTCGTCAAAAATTGCCCCATTTCAATTATAAAGGTGTTTTTGGAATTCACTTGATCTTTGGAACAAAACTGCATTAAAATAATTTGACTTCCGACTCATCTAAGAAAGATATTAAGGGATATTCTTCGATAAATAGAAAATATATGGAAAGCATTAAATAGGGTCTACCTTGAAATAAATGGCCATATCTTCATCTAAAATTGCCCAATTTCAATTATAAAGGTGTTTTTAGAATTCGCTTGATCTTTGGAACAAAACTGCATTAAAATAATTTGACTTTCGACTCATCTAAGAAAGATATTAACGGATATTCTTCGATAAATAAAAAATTTATGGAAAGCATTAAATAGGGTCTACCTTGAAATAAATGGCCATATCTTCGTCAAAAATTGCCCCATTTTAATTATAAAGGTGTTTTTAGAATTCACTTGATCTTTGGAACAAAACTGCATTAAAATAATTTGACTTCCGACTCATCTAAAAAAGATATTAAGGGATATTCTTCGATAAATAGAAAATATATGGAAAGCATTAAATAGGGTCTACCTTGAAATAAAATGGCCATATCTTCATCTAAAATTGCCCCCATTTCAATTATAAAGGTGTTTTTAGAATTCGCTAGATCTCAGGAACAAAACTGCATTAAAATAATTTGACTTCCGACTCATCTAAGAAAGATATTAAGGGATATTCTTCGATAAATAGAAAATATATGGAAAGCATTAAATAGGGTCTACCTTGAAATAAATGGCCGTATCTTCGTCAAAAATTGCCCCATTTCAATTATAAAGGTGTTTTTAGAATTCACTTGATCTTTGGAACAAAACTGCATTAAAATAATTTGACTTCCGACTCATCTAAGAAAGATATTAAGGGATATTCTTCGATAAATTGAAAATATATGGAAAGCATTAAATAGGGTCAACCTTGAAATAAATGGCCATATCTTCGTCAAAAATTGCCCCATTTCAATTATAAAGGTGTTTTTGGAATTCACTTGATCTTTGGAACAAAACTGCATTAAAATAATTTGACTTCCGACTCATCTAAGAAAGATATTAAGGTATATTCTTCGATAAATAGAAAATATATGGAAAGCATTAAATAGGGTCTACCTTGAAATAAATGGCCATATCTTCATCTAAAATTGCCCAATTTCAATTATAAAGGTGTTTTTAGAATTCGCTTGATCTTTGGAACAAAACTGCATTAAAACAATTTGACTTCCGACTCATCTAAGAAAGATATTAAGGGATATTCTTCGATAAATAAAAAATTTATGGAAAGCATTAAATAGGGTCTACCTTGAAATAAATGGCCATATCTTCGTCAAAAATTGCCCCATTTTAATTATAAAGGTGTTTTTAGAATTCACTTGATCTTTGGAACAAAACTGCATTAAAATAATTTGACTTCCGACTCATCTAAAAAAGATATTAAGGGATATTCTTCGATAAATAGAAAATATATGGAAAGCATTAAATAGGGTCTACCTTGAAATAAATGGCCATATCTTCGTCAAAAATTGCCCCATTTCAATTATAAAGGTGTTTTTAGAATTCGCTTGATCTTTGAAACAAAACTGCATTAAAATAATTTGACTTCCGGCTCATCTAAGAAAGATATTAAGGGATATTCTTCGATAAATAGAAAATTTATGGAAAGCATTAAATAGGGTCTACCTTGAAATAAATGGCCATATCTTCGTCAAAAATTGCCCCATTTCAATTATAAAGGTGTTTTTAGAATTCACTTGATCTTTGGAACAAAACTGCATTAAAATATTTTGACTTCCGAGTCATCTAAGAAAGATATTAAGGGATATTCTTCGATAAATAGAAAATATATGGAAAGCATTAAATAGGGTCAACCTTGAAATAAATGGCCATATCTTCGTCAAAAATTGCCCCATTTCAATTATAAAGGTGTTTTTAGAATTCACTTGATCTTTGGAACAAAACTGCATTAAAGTAATTTGACTTCCGACTCATCTAAGAAAGATATTAAGGTATATTCTTCGATAAATAGAAAATATATGGAAAGCATTAAATAGGGTCTACCTTGAAATAAATGGCCATATCTTCATCTAAAATTGCCCAATTTCAATTATAAAGGTGTTTTTAGAATTCGCTTGATCTTTGGAACAAAACTGCATTAAAATAATTTGACTTTCGACTCATCTAAGAAAGATATTAAGGGATATTCTTCGATAAATAAAAAATTTATGGAAAGCATTAAATAGGGTCTACCTTGAAATAAATGGCCATATCTTCGTCAAAAATTGCCCCATTTCAATTATAAAGGTGTTTTTAGAATTCACTTGATCTTTGGAACAAAACTGCATTAAAATAATTTGACTTCCGACTCATCTAAGAAAGATATTAAAGGATATTCTTCGATAAATTGAAAATATATGGAAAGCATTAAATAGGGTCTACCTTGAAATAAATGCCCATATCTTCGTCAAAAATTGCCCCATTTCAATTATAAAGGTGTTTTTAGAATTCACTTGATCTTTGGAACAAAACTGCATTAAAATAATTTAACTTCCGACTCATCTAAGAAAGATATTAAGGGATATTCTTCGATAAATAGAAAATATCTGGAAAGCATTAAATAGGGTCTACCTTGAAATAAATAGCCATATCTTCGTCCAAAATTGCCCCATTTCAATTATAAAGGTGTTTTTAGAATTCACTTGATCTTTGGAACAAAACTGCATTAAAATAATTTGACTTTCGACTCATCTAAGAAAGATATTAAGGGATATTCTTCGATAAATAGAAAATATATGGAAAGCATTAAATAGGGTCAACCTTGAAATAAATGGCCATATCTTCGTCAAAAATTGCCCCATTTCAATTATAAAGGTGTTTTTAGAATTCACTTGATCTTTGGAACAAAACTGCATTAAAATAATTTGACTTCCGACTCATCTAAGAAAGATATTAAGGGATATTCGATAAATAGAAAATATATGGAAAGCATTAAATAGGGTCTACCTTGAAATAAATGGCCATATCTTCGTCAAAAATTGCCCCATTTCAATTATAAAGGTGTTTTTAGAATTCGCTTGATCTTTGGAACAAAACTGCATTAAAATAATTTGACTTTCGACTCATCTAAAAAAGATATTAAGGGATATTCTTCGATAAATAGAAAATATATGGAAAGCATTAAATAGGGTCTACCTTGAAATAAATAGCCATATCTTCGTCAAAAATTGCCCCATTTCAATTATAAAGGTGTTTTTAGAATTCACTTAATCTTTGGAACAAAACTGCATTAAAATAATTTGACTTCCGACTCATCTAAGAAAGATATTAAGGGATATTCTTCGATAAATAGAAAATATATGGAAAGCATTAAATAGGGTCTACCTTGAAATAAATGGCCATATCTTCGTCAAAAATTGCCCCACTTTAATTATAAAGGTGTTTTTAGAATTCGCTTAATCTTTGAAACAAAACTGCATTAAAATAATTTGACTTCCGACTCATCTAAGAAAGATATTAAGGGATATTCTTCGATAAATAGAAAATTTATGGAAAGCATTAAATAGGGTCTACCTTGAAATAAATGGCCATATCTTCGTCAAAAATTGCCCCATTTCAATTATAAAGGTGTTTTGATAATTCACTTGATCTTTGGAACAAAACTGCATTAAAATAATTTGACTTCCGACTCATCTAAAAAAGATATTAAGGGATATTCTTCGATAAATAGAAAATATATGGAAAGCATTAAATAGGGTCTACCTTGAAATAAATGGCCATATCTTCGTCAAAAATTGCCCAATTTCAATTATAAAGGTGTTCTTAGAATTCGCTTGATCTTTGGAACAAAACTGCATTAAAATATTTTGACTTCCGAGTCATCTAAGAAAGATATTAAGGGATATTCTTCGATAAATAGAAAATATATGGAAAGCATTAAATAGGGTCAACCTTGAAATAAATGGCCATATCTTCGTCAAAAATTGCCCCATTTCAATTATAAAGGTGTTTTTGGAATTCACTTGATCTTTGGAACAAAACTGCATTAAAATAATTTGACTTCCGACTCATCTAAGAAAGATATTAAGGTATATTCTTCGATAAATAGAAAATATATGGAAAGCATTAAATAGGGTCTACCTTGAAATAAATGGCCATATCTTCGTCCAAAATTGCCCCATTTCAATTATAAAGGTGTTTTGATAATTCACTTGATCTTTGGAACAAAACTGCATTAAAATAATTTGACTTCCGGCTCATCTAAGAAAGATATTAAGGGATATTCTTCGATAAATTGAAAATATATGGAAAGCATTAAATAGGGTCTACCTTGAAATAAATGGCCATATCTTCGTCAAAAATTGCCCCATTTCAATTATAAAGGTGTTTTTAGAATTCACTTGATCTTTGGAACAAAACTGCATTAAAATAATTTAACTTCCGACTCATCTAAGAAAGATATTAAGGGATATTCTTCGATAAATAGAAAATATATGGAAAGCATTAAATAGGGTCTACCTTGAAATAAATGGCCATATCTTCGTCAAAAATTGCCCCATTTCAATTATAAAGGTGTTTTTAGAATTCACTTGATCTTTGGAACAAAACTGCATTAAAATAATTTAACTTCCGACTCATCTAAGAAAGATATTAAGGGATATTCTTCGATAAATAGAAAATATCTGGAAAGCATTAAATAGGGTCTACCTTGAAATAAATAGCCATATCTTCGTCCAAAATTGCCCCATTTCAATTATAAAGGTGTTTTTAGAATTCACTTGATCTTTGGAACAAAACTGCATTAAAATAATTTGACTTCCGACTCATCTCAGAAAGATATTAAGGGATATTCTTCGATAAATAGAAAATATATGGAAAGCATTAAATAGGGTCAACCTTGAAATAAATGGCCATATCTTCGTCAAAAATTGCCCCATTTCAATTATAAAGGTGTTTTTAGAATTCACTTGATCTTTGGAACAAAACTGCATTAAAATAATTTGACTTCCGACTCATCTAAGAAAGATATTAAGGGATATTCTTCGATAAATAGAAAATATATGGAAAGCATTAAATAGGGTCTACCTTGAAATAAATGGCCATATCTTCGTCAAAAATTGCCCCACTTCAATTATAAAGGTGTTTTTAGAATTCGCTTAATCTTTGAAACAAAACTGCATTAAAATAATTTGACTTTCGACTCATCTAAAAAAGATATTAAGGGATATTCTTCGATAAATAGAAAATATATGGAAAGCATTAAATAGGGTCTACCTTGAAATAAATAGCCATATCTTCGTCAAAAATTGCCCCACTTCAATTATAAAGGTGTTTTTAGAATTCACTTAATCTTTGGAACAAAACTGCATTAAAATAATTTGACTTCCGACTCATCTAAGAAAGATATTAAGGGATATTCTTGATAAATAGAAAATATATGGAAAGCATTAAATAGGGTCTACCTTGAAATAAATGGCCATATCTTCGTCAAAAATTGCCCTACTTTTATTTATAAAGGTGTTTTTAGAATTCGCTTAATCTTTGGAAACAAAACTGCATTAAAATAATTTGACTTCCGACTCATCTAAGAAAGATATTAAGGGATATTCTTCGATAAATAGAAAATTTATGGAAAGCATTAAATAGGGTCTACCTTGAAATAAATGGCCATATCTTCGTCAAAAATTGCCCCATTTCAATTATAAAGGTGTTTTGATAATTCACTTGATCTTTGGAACAAAACTGCATTAAAATAATTTGACTTCCGACTCATCTAAAAAAGATATTAAGGGATATTCTTCGATAAATAGAAAATATATGGAAAGCATTAAATAGGGTCTACCTTGAAATAAATGGCCATATCTTCGTCAAAAATTGCCCAATTTCAATTATAAAGGTGTTCTTAGAATTCGCTTGATCTTTGGAACAAAACTGCATTAAAATATTTTGACTTCCGAGTCATCTAAGAAAGATATTAAGGGATATTCTTCGATAAATAGAAAATATATGGAAAGCATTAAATAGGGTCAACCTTGAAATAAATGGCCATATCTTCGTCAAAAATTGCCCCATTTCAATTATAAAGGTGTTTTTGGAATTCACTTGATCTTTGGAACAAAACTGCATTAAAATAATTTGACTTCCGACTCATCTAAGAAAGATATTAAGGTATATTCTTCGATAAATAGAAAATATATGGAAAGCATTAAATAGGGTCTACCTTGAAATAAATGGCCATATCTTCGTCCAAAATTGCCCCATTTCAATTATAAAGGTGTTTTGATAATTCACTTGATCTTTGGAACAAAACTGCATTAAAATAATTTGACTTCCGGCTCATCTAAGAAAGATATTAAGGGATATTCTTCGATAAATTGAAAATATATGGAAAGCATTAAATAGGGTCTACCTTGAAATAAATGGCCATATCTTCGTCAAAAATTGCCCCATTTCAATTATAAAGGTGTTTTTAGAATTCACTTGATCTTTGGAACAAAACTGCATTAAAATAATTTAACTTCCGACTCATCTAAGAAAGATATTAAGGGATATTCTTCGATAAATAGAAAATATCTGGAAAGCATTAAATAGGGTCTACCTTGAAATAAATAGCCATATCTTCGTCCAAAATTGCCCCATTTCAATTATAAAGGTGTTTTTAGAATTCACTTGATCTTTGGAACAAAACTGCATTAAAATAATTTGACTTCCGACTCATCTCAGAAAGATATTAAGGGATATTCTTCGATAAATAGAAAATATATGGAAAGCATTAAATAGGGTCAACCTTGAAATAAATGGCCATATCTTCGTCAAAAATTGCCCCATTTCAAATATAAAGGTGTTTTTAGAATTCACTTGATCTTTGGAACAAAACTGCATTAAAATAATTTGACTTCCGACTCATCTAAGAAAGATATTAAGGGATATTCGATAAATAGAAAATATATGGAAAGCATTAAATAGGGTCTACCTTGAAATAAATGGCCATATCTTCGTCAAAAATTGCCCCACTTCAATTATAAAGGTGTTTTTAGAATTCGCTTAATCTTTAAAACAAAACTGCATTAAAATAATTTGACTTCCGACTCATCTAAGAAAGATATTAAGGGATATTCTTCGATAAATAGAAAATATATGGAAAGCATTAAATAGGGTCTACCTTGAAATAAATGGTCATATCTTCGTCAAAAATTGCCCCATTTCAATTATAAAGGTGTTTTTAGAATTCACTTAATCTTTGGAACAAAACTGCATTAAAATAATTTGACTTCCGACTCATCTAAGAAAGATATTAAGGGATATTCGATAAATAGAAAATATATGGAAAGCATTAAATAGGGTCTACCTTGAAATAAATGGCCATATCTTCGTCAAAAATTGCCCCACTTTAATTATAAAGGTGTTTTTAGAATTCGCTTAATCTTTGAAACAAAACTGCATTAAAATAATTTGACTTCCGACTCATCTAAGAAAGATATTAAGGGATATTCTTCGATAAATAGAAAATTTATGGAAAGCATTAAATAGGGTCTACCTTGAAATAAATGGCCATATCTTCGTCAAAAATTGTCCCATTTCAATTATAAAGGTGTTTTTGGAATTCACTTGATCTTTGGAACAAAACTGCATTAAAATAATTTGACTTTCGACTCATCTAAAAAAGATATTAAGGGATATTCTTCGATAAATAGAAAATATATGGAAAGCATTAAATAGGGTCTACCTTGAAATAAATGGCCATATCTTCGTCAAAAATTGCCCCATTTCAATTATAAAGGTGTTTTTAGAATTCACTTGATCTTTAAAACAAAACTGCATTAAAATAATTTGACTTCCGACTCATCTAAGAAAGATATTATGGGATATTCTTCGATAAATAGAAAATATATGGAAAGCATTAAATAGGGTCTACCTTGAAATAAATGGCCATATCTTCGTCAAAAATTGCCCCATTTCAATTATAAAGGTGTTTTTAGAATTCACTTGATCTTTGGAACAAAACTGCATTAAAATAATTTGACTTCCGACTCATCTCAGAAAGATATTAAGGGATATTCTTCGATAAATAGAAAATATATGGAAAGCATTAAATAGGGTCAACCTTGAAATAAATGGCCATATCTTCGTCAAAAATTGCCCCATTTCAATTATAAAGGTGTTTTTAGAATTCACTTGATCTTTGGAACAAAACTGCATTAAAATAATTTGACTTCCGACTCATCTAAGAAAGATATTAAGGGATATTCGATAAATAGAAAATATATGGAAAGCATTAAATAGGGTCTACCTTGAAATAAATGGCCATATCTTCGTCAAAAATTGCCCCATTTTAGTTATAAAGGTGTTTTTAGAATTCACTTGATCTTTGGAACAAAACTGCATTAAAATAATTTGACTCCCGACTCATCTAAAAAGATATTAAGGGATATTCTTCGATAAATAGAAAATATATGGAAAGCATTAAATAGGGTCTACCTTGAAATAAATAGCCATATCTTCGTCAAAAATTGCCCCACTTCAATTATAAAGGTGTTTTTAGAATTCGCTTAATCTTTGAAACAAAACTGCATTAAAATAATTTGACTTCCGACTCATCTAAGAAAGATATTAAGGGATATTCTTCGATAAATAGAAAATATATGGAAAGCATTAAATAGGGTCTACCTTGAAATAAATGGCCATATCTTCGTCAAAAATTGCCCAATTTCAATTATAAAGGTGTTCTTAGAATATGCTTGATCTTTGGAACAAAACTGCATTAAAATAATTTGACTTCCGACTCATCTAAGAAAGATATTAAGGGATATTCTTCGATAAATAGAAAATATATGGAAAGCATTAAATAGGGTCAACCTTGAAATAAATGGCCATATCTTCGTCAAAAATTGCCCCATTTCAATTATAAAGGTGTTTTTAGAATTCACTTGATCTTTGGAACAAAACTGCATTAAAGTAATTTGAGTTCCGACTCATCTAAGAAAGATATTAAGGTATATTCTTCGATAAATAGAAATTATATGGAAAGCATTAAATAGGGTCTACCTTGGAATAAATGGCCATATCTTCATCTAAAATTGCCCAATTTCAATTATAAAGGTGTTTTTAGAATTCGCTTGATCTTTGGAACAAAACTGCATTAAAATAATTTGACTTTCGACTCATCTAAGAAAGATATTAAGGGATATTCTTCGATAAATAAAAAATTTATGGAAAGCATTAAATAGGGTCAACCTTGAAATAAATGGCCATATCTTCGTCAAAAATTGCCCCATTTCAATTATAAAGGTGTTTTTAGAATTCACTTGATCTTTGGAACAAAACTGCATTAAAATAATTTAACTTCCGACTCATCTAAGAAAGATATTAAGGGATATTCTTCGATAAATAGAAAATATCTGGAAAGCATTAAATAGGGTCTACCTTGAAATAAATAGCCATATCTTCGTCCAAAATTGCCCCATTTCAATTATAAAGGTGTTTTTAGAATTCACTTGATCTTTGGAACAAAACTGCATTAAAATAATTTGACTTCCGACTCATCTCAGAAAGATATTAAGGGATATTCTTCGATAAATAGAAAATATATGGAAAGCATTAAATAGGGTCAACCTTGAAATAAATGGCCATATCTTCGTCAAAAATTGCCCCATTTCAATTATAAAGGTGTTTTTAGAATTCACTTGATCTTTGGAACAAAACTGCATTAAACCAATTTGACTTCCGACTCATCTAAGAAAGATATTAAGGGATATTCTTCGATAAATAGAAAATATATGGAAAGCATTAAATAGGGTCTACCTTGAAATAAATAGCCATATCTTCGTCAAAAATTGCCCCACTTCAATTATAAAGGTGTTTTTAGAATTCGCTTAATCTTTGAAACAAAACTGCATTAAAATAATTTGACTTCCGACTCATCTAAGAAAGATATTAAGGGATATTCTTCGATAAATAGAAAATATATGGAAAGCATTAAATAGGGTCAACCTTGAAATAAATAGCCATATCTTCGTCAAAAATTGCCCCACTTCAATTATAAAGGTGTTTTTAGAATTCGCTTAATCTTTGAAACAAAACTGCATTAAAATAATTTGACTTCCGACTCATCTAAGAAAGATATTAAGGGATATTCTTCGATAAATAGAAAATATATGGAAAGCATTAAATAGGGTCTACCTTGAAATAAATGGCCATATCTTCGTCAAAAATTGCCCAATTTCAATTATAAAGGTGTTCTTAGAATTCGCTTGATCTTTGGAACAAAACTGCATTAAAATAATTTGACTTCCGACTCATCTAAGAAAGATATTAAGGGATATTCTTCGATAAATAGAAAATATATGGAAAGCATTAAATAGGGTCAACCTTGAAATAAATGGCCATATCTTCGTCAAAAATTGCCCCATTTCAATTATAAAGGTGTTTTTAGAATTCACTTGATCTTTGGAACAAAACTGCATTAAAGTAATTTGAGTTCCGACTCATCTAAGAAAGATATTAAGGTATATTCTTCGATAAATAGAAATTATATGGAAAGCATTAAATAGGGTCTACCTTGAAATAAATGGCCATATCTTCATCTAAAATTGCCCAATTTCAATTATAAAGGTGTTTTTAGAATTCGCTTGATCTTTGGAACAAAACTGCATTAAAATAATTTGACTTTCGACTCATCTAAGAAAGATATTAAGGGATATTCTTCGATAAATAAAAAATTTATGGAAAGCATTAAATAGGGTCTACCTTGAAATAAATGGCCATATCTTCGTCAAAAATTGCCCCATTTCAATTATAAAGGTGTTTTTAGAATTCACTTGATCTTTGGAACAAAACTGCATTAAAGTAATTTGACTTCCGACTCATCTAAGAAAGATATTAAGGTATATTCTTCGATAAATAGAAAATATATGGAAAGCATTAAATAGGGTCTACCTTGAAATAAATGGCCATATCTTCATCTAAAATTGCCCAATTTCAATTATAAAGGTGTTTTTAGAATTCGCTTGATCTTTGGAACAAAACTGCATTAAAATAATTTGACTTTCGACTCATCTAAGAAAGATATTAAGGGATATTCTTCGATAAATAGAAAATATCTGGAAAGCATTAAATAGGGTCAACCTTGAAATAAATAGCCATATCTTCGTCCAAAATTGCCCCATTTCAATTATAAAGGTGTTTTTAGAATTCACTTGATCTTTGGAACAAAACTGCATTAAAATAATTTGACTTCCGACTCATCTCAGAAAGATATTAAGGGATATTCTTCGATAAATAGAAAATATATGGAAAGCATTAAATAGGGTCAATCTTGAAATAAATGGCCATATTTCAATTATAAAGGTGTTTTTAGAATTCACTTGATCTTTGGAACAAAACTGCATTAAAACAATTTGACTTCCGACTCATCTAAGAAAGATATTAAGGGATATTCTTCGATAAATAGAAAATATATGGAAAGCATTAAATAGGGTCTACCTTGAAATAAATAGCCATATCTTCGTCAAAAATTGCCCCACTTCAATTATAAAGGTGTTTTTAGAATTCACTCAATCTTTGAAACAAAACTGCATTAAAATAATTTGACTTCCGACTCATCTAAGAAAGATATTAAGGGATATTCTTCGATAAATAGAAAATATATGGAAAGCATTAAATAGGGTCTACCTTGAAATAAATGGCCATATCTTCGTCAAAAATTGCCCCATTTCAATTATAAAGGTGTTCTTAGAATTCACTTGATCTTTGGAACAAAACTGCATTAAAATAATTTGACTTCCGACTCATCTAAGAAAGATATTAAGGGATATTCTTCGATAAATAGAAAATATATGGAAAGCATTAAATAGGGTCTACCTTGAAATAAATGGCCATATCTTCGTCAAAAATTGCCCCATTTCAATTATAAAGGTGTTTTTAGAATTCACTTGATCTTTGGAACAAAACTGCATTAAAGTAATTTGAGTTCCGACTCATCTAAGAAAGATATTAAGGTATATTCTTCGATAAATAGAAATTATATGGAAAGCATTAAATAGGGTCTACCTTGGAATAAATGGCCATATCTTCATCTAAAATTGCCCAATTTCAATTATAAAGGTGTTTTTAGAATTCGCTTGATCTTTGGAACAAAACTGCATTAAAATAATTTGACTTTCGACTCATCTAAGAAAGATATTAAGGGATATTCTTCGATAAATAAAAAATTTATGGAAAGCATTAAATAGGGTCTACCTTGAAATAAATGGCCATATCTTCGTCAAAAATTGCCCCATTTCAATTATAAAGGTGTTTTTAGAATTCACTTGATCTTTGGAACAAAACTGCATTAAAATAATTTGACTTCCGACTCATCTAAGAAAGATATTAAGGGATATTCTTCGATAAATTGAAAATATATGGAAAGCATTAAATAGGGTCTACCTTGAAATAAATGGCCATATCTTCGTCAAAAATTGCCCCATTTCAATTATGAAGGTGTTTTTAAAATTCGCTTGATCTTTGGAACAAAACTGCATTAAAATAATTTGACTTCCGACTCATCTAAAAAAGATATTAAGGGATATTCTTCGATAAATAGAAAATATCTGGAAAGCATTAAATAGGGTCTACCTTGAAATAAATAGCCATATCTTCGTCCAAAATTGCCCCATTTCAATTATAAAGGTGTTTTTAGAATTCACTTGATCTTTGGAACAAAACTGCATTAAAATAATTTGACTTCCGACTCATCTCAGAAAGATATTAAGGGATATTCTTCGATAAATAGAAAATATATGGAAAGCATTAAATAGGGTCAACCTTGAAATAAATGGCCATATCTTCGTCAAAAATTGCCCCATTTCAATTATAAAGGTGTTTTTAGAATTCACTTGATCTTTGGAACAAAACTGCATTAAAACAATTTGACTTCCGACTCATCTAAGAAAGATATTAAGGGATATTCGATAAATTGAAAATATATGGAAAGCATTAAATAGGGTCTACCTTGAAATAAATGGCCATATCTTCGTCAAAAATTGCCCCACTTCAATTATAAAGGTGTTTTTAGAATTCGCTTAATCTTTGAAACAAAACTGCATTAAAATAATTTGACTTTCGACTCATCTAAAAAAGATATTAAGGGATATTCTTCGATAAATAGAAAATTTATGAAAAGCATTAAATAGGGTCAACCTTGAAATAAATAGCCATATCTTCGTCAAAAATTGCCCCACTTCAATTATAGAGGTGTTTTTAGAATTCACTTAATCTTTGGAACAAAACTGCATTAAAATAATTTGACTTCCGACTCATCTAAGAAAGATATTAAGGGATATTCTTCGATAAATAGAAAATATATGGAAAGCATTAAATAGGGTCTACCTTGAAATAAATGGTCATATCTTCGTCAAAAATTGCCCCATTTCAATTATAAAGGTGTTTTTAGAATTCACTCGATCTTTGGAACAAAACTGCATTAAAATAATTTGACTTCCGACTCATCTAAGAAAAATATTAAGGGATATTCGATAAATAGAAAATATATGGAAAGCATTAAATAGGGTCTACCTTGAAATAAATGGCCATATCTTCGTCAAAAATTGCCCCACTTTAATTATAAAGGTGTTTTTAGAATTCGCTTAATCTTTGAAACAAAACTGCATTAAAATAATTTGACTTCCGACTCATCTAAGAAAGATATTAAGGGATATTCTTCGATAAATAGAAAATATATGGAAAGCATTAAATAGGGTCTACCTTGAAATAAATAGCCATATCTTCGTCAAAAATTGCTCCATTTCAATTATAAAGGTGTTTTTAGAATTCACTTGATCTTTAAAACAAAACTGCATTAAAATAATTTGACTTCCGACTCATCTAAGAAAGATATTAAGGGATATTCTTCGATAAATAGAAAATATATGGAAAGCATTAAATAGGGTCAACCTTGAAATAAATGGCCATATCTTCGTCAAAAATTGCCCCATTTCAATTATAAAGGTGTTTTTGGAATTCACTTGATCTTTGGAACAAAACTGCATTAAAATAATTTGACTTCCGACTCATCTAAGAAAGATATTAAGGTATATTCTTCGATAAATAGAAAATATATGGAAAGCATTAAATAGGGTCTACCTTGAAATAAATGGCCATATCTTCATCTAAAATTGCCCAATTTCAATTATAAAGGTGTTTTTAGAATTCGCTTGATCTTTGGAACAAAACTGCATTAAAATAATTTGACTTTCGACTCATCTAAGAAAGATATTAAGGGATATTCTTCGATAAATAAAAAATTTATGGAAAGCATTAAATAGGGTCTACCTTGAAATAAATGGCCATATCTTCATCTAAAATTGCCCAATTTCAATTATAAAGGTGTTTTTAGAATTCGCTTGATCTTTGGAACAAAACTGCATTTAAACAATTTGTTTTCCGACTCATCTAAGAAAGATATTAAGGGATATTCTTCGATAAATAAAAAATTTATGGAAAGCATTAAATAGGGTCTACCTTGAAATAAATGGCCATATCTTCGTCAAAAATTGCCCCATTTTAATTATAAAGGTGTTTTTAGAATTCACTTGATCTTTGAAACAAAACTGCATTAAAATAATTTGACTTCCGACTCATCTAAAAAAGATATTAAGGGATATTCTTCGATAAATAGAAAATATATGGAAAGCATTAAATAGGGTCTACCTTGAAATAAATAGCCATATCTTCGTCAAAAATTGCCCCATTTCAATTATAAAGGTGTTTTTAGAATTCGCTTGATCTTTGGAACAAAACTGCATTAAAATAATTTGACTTTCGACTCATCTAAGAAAGATATTAAGGGATATTCTTCGATAAATAAAAAATTTATGGAAAGCATTAAATAGGGTCAACCTTGAAATAAATGGCCATATCTTCGTCAAAAAATTGCCCCACTTCAATTATAAAGGTGTTTTTAGAATTCGCTTAATCTTTGAAACAAAACTGCATTAAAATAATTTGACATTCGACTCATCTAAAAAAGATATTAAGGGATATTCTTCGATAAATAGAAAATTTATGAAAAGCATTAAATAGGGTCAACCTTGAAATAAATAGCCATATCTTCGTCAAAAATTGCCCCACTTCAATTATAGAGGTGTTTTTAGAATTCACTTAATCTTTGGAACAAAACTGCATTAAAATAATTTGACTTCCGACTCATCTAAGAAAGATATTAAGGGATATTCTTCGATAAATAGAAAATATATGGAAAGCATTAAATAGGGTCTACCTTGAAATAAATGGCCATATCTTCGTCAAAAATTGCCCCATTTCAATTATAAAGGTGTTTTTAGAATTCACTCGATCTTTGGAACAAAACTGCATTAAAATAATTTGACTTCCGACTCATCTAAGAAAAATATTAAGGGATATTCTTCGATAAATAGAAAATATATGGAAAGCATTAAATAGGGTCTACCTTGAAATAAATGGCCATATCTTCGTCAAAAATTGCCCCACTTTAATTATAAAGGTGTTTTTAGAATTCACTTGATCTTTGGAACAAAACTGCATTAAAACAATTTGACTTCCGACTCATCTAAGAAAGATATTAAGGGATATTCGATAAATTGAAAATATATGGAAAGCATTAAATAGGGTCTACCTTGAAATAAATGGCCATATCTTCGTCAAAAATTGCCCCACTTCAATTATAAAGGTGTTTTTAGAATTCGCTTAATCTTTGAAACAAAACTGCATTAAAATAATTTGACTTTCGACTCATCTAAAAAAGATATTAAGGGATATTCTTCGATAAATAGAAAATTTATGAAAAGCATTAAATAGGGTCAACCTTGAAATAAATAGCCATATCTTCGTCAAAAATTGCCCCACTTCAATTATAGAGGTGTTTTTAGAATTCACTTAATCTTTGGAACAAAACTGCATTAAAATAATTTGACTTCCGACTCATCTAAGAAAGATATTAAGGGATATTCTTCGATAAATAGAAAATATATGGAAAGCATTAAATAGGGTCTACCTTGAAATAAATGGTCATATCTTCGTCAAAAATTGCCCCATTTCAATTATAAAGGTGTTTTTAGAATTCACTCGATCTTTGGAACAAAACTGCATTAAAATAATTTGACTTCCGACTCATCTAAGAAAAATATTAAGGGATATTCTTCGATAAATAGAAAATATATGGAAAGCATTAAATAGGGTCTACCTTGAAATAAATGGCCATATCTTCGTCAAAAATTGCCCCACTTTAATTATAAAGGTGTTTTTAGAATTCGCTTAATCTTTGAAACAAAACTGCATTAAAATAATTTGACTTCCGACTCATCTAAGAAAGATATTAAGGGATATTCTTCGATAAATAGAAAATATATGGAAAGCATTAAATAGGGTCTACCTTGAAATAAATAGCCATATCTTCGTCAAAAATTGCCCCACTTCAATTATAAAGGTGTTTTTAGAATTCACTTGATCTTTGAAACAAAACTGCATTAAAATAATTTGACTTCCGACTCATCTAAGAAAGATATTAAGGGATATTCTTCGATAAATAGAAAATATATGGAAAGCATTAAATAGGGTCTACCTTGAAATAAATGGCCATATCTTCGTCAAAAATTGCCCCATTTCAATTATAAAGGTGTTTTTGGAATTCACTTGATCTTTGGAACAAAACTGCATTAAAATAATTTGACTTCCGACTCATCTAAGAAAGATATTAAGGGATATTCTTCGATAAATAGAAAATATATGGAAAGCATTAAATAGGGTCTACCTTGAAATAAATGGCCATATCTTCATCTAAAATTGCCCAATTTCAATTATAAAGGTGTTTTTAGAATTAACTTGATCTTTGGAACAAAACTGTATTAAAACAATTTGACTTCCGACTCATCTAAGAAAGATATTAAGGGATATTCTTCGATAAATAAAAAATTTATGGAAAGCATTAAATAGGGTCTACCTTGAAATAAATGGCCATATCTTCATCTAAAATTGCCCAATTTCAATTATAAAGGTGTTTTTAGAAGTCGCTTGATCTTTGGAACAAAACTGCATTTAAACAATTTGTTTTCCGACTCATCTAAGAAAGATATTAAGGGATATTCTTCGATAAATAAAAAATTTATGGAAAGCATTAAATAGGGTCTACCTTGAAATAAATGGCCATATCTTCGTCAAAAATTGCCCCATTTTAATTATAAAGGTGTTTTTAGAATTCACTTGATCTTTGGAACAAAACTGCTTTAAAATAATTTGACTTCCGACTCATCTAAGAAAGATATTAAGGGATATTCTTCGATAAATAGAAAATATATGGAAAGCATTAAATAGGGTCTACCTTGAAATAAATGGCCATATCTTCGTCAAAAATTGCCCCATTTTAATTATAAAGGTGTTTTTAGAATTCACTTGATCTTTGAAACAAAACTGCATTAAAATAATTTGACTTCCGACTCATCTAAAAAAGATATTAAGGGATATTCTTCGATAAATAGAAAATATATGGAAAGCATTAAATAGGGTCTACCTTGAAATAAATAGCCATATCTTCGTCAAAAATTGCCCAATTTCAATTATAAAGGTGTTTTTAGAATTCGCTTGATCTTTGGAACAAAACTGCATTAAAATAATTTGACTTTCGACTCATCTAAGAAAGATATTAAGGGATATTCTTCGATAAATAAAAAATTTATGGAAAGCATTAAATAGGGTCTACCTTGAAATAAATGGCCATATCTTCGTCAAAAATTGCCCAATTTCAATTATAAAGGTGTTTTTAGAATTCACTTGATCTTTGGAACAAAACTGCATTAAAATAACTTGACTTCCGACTCATCTAAAAAAGATATTAAGGGATATTCTTCGATAAATTGAAAATATATGGAAAGCATTAAATAGGGTCTACCTTGAAATAAATGGCCATATCTTCGTCAAAAATTGCCCCATTTCAATTATAAAGGTGTTTTAAGAATTCACTTGATCTTTGGAACAAAACTGCATTAAAATAATTTGACTTCCGACTCATCTAAGAAAGATATTAAGGGATATTCTTCGATAAATAGAAAATATCTGGAAAGCATTAAATAGGGTCTACCTTGAAATAAATAGCCATATCTTCGTCAAAAATTGCCCCACTTCAATTATAAAGGTGTTTTTAGAATTCGCTTAATCTTTAAAACAAAACTGCATTAAAATAATTTGACTTCCGACTCATCTAAGAAAGATATTAAGGGATATTCTTCGATAAATAGAAAATATATGGAAAGCATTAAATAGGGTCTACCTTGAAATAAATGGCCATATATTTGTCAAAAATTGCCCAATTTCAATTATAAAGGTGTTTTTAGAATTCGCTTGATCTTTGGAACAAAAATGCATTAAAATAATTTGACTTTCGACTCATCTAAGAAAGATATTAAGGGATATTCTTCGATAAATAAAAAATTTATGGAAAGCATTAAATAGGGTCTACCTTGAAATAAATGGCCATATCTTCGTCAAAAATTGCCCCATTTCAATTATAAAGGTGTTTTTAGAATTCACTTGATCTTTGGAACAAAACTGCATTAAAATAATTTGACTTCCGACTCATCTAAGAAAGATATTAAGGTATATTCTTCGATAAATAGAAAATTTATGGAAAGCATTAAATAGGGTCTACCTTGAAATAAATGGCCATATCTTCGTCAAAAATTGCCCCATTTCAATTATAAAGGTGTTTTTAGAATTCGCTTGATCTTTGGAACAAAACTGCATTAAAACAATTTGACTTCCGACTCATCTAAGAAAGATATTAAGGGATATTCTTCGATAAATATAAAATATATGGAAAGCATTAAATAGGGTCTACCTTGAAATAAATGGCCATATCTTCGTCAAAAATTGCCCCATTTCAATTATAAAGGTGTTTTTAGAATTCACTTGATCTTTGAAACAAAACTGCATTAGGATAATTTGACTTCCGACTCATCTAAAAAAGATATTAAGGGATATTCTTCGATAAATAGAAAATATATGGAAAGCATTAAATAGGGTCTACCTTGAATTAAATAGCCATATCTTCGTCAAAAATTGCCCCATTTCAATTATAAAGGTGTTTTTAGAATTCACTCGATCTTTGGAAGAAAACTGCCTTAAAATAATTTGACTTCCGACTCATCTAAGAAAGATATTATGGGATATTCGATAAATAGAAAATATATGGAAATCATTAAATAAGGTCTACCTTGAAATAAATAGCCATATCTTCGTCAAAAATTGCCCAATTTCAATTATAAAGGTGTTCTTAGAATTCGATTGATCTTTGGAACAAAACTGCATTAAAATAATTTGACTTCCGACTCATCTAAGAAAGATATTAAGGGATATTCTTCGATAAATAGAAAATATCTGGAAAGCATTAGATAGGGTCTACCTTGAAATAAATAGCCATATCTTCGTCAAAAATTGCCCCACTTCAATTATAAAGGTGTTTTTAGAATTCGCTTAATCTTTAAAACAAAACTGCATTAAAATAATTTGACTTCCGACTCATCTAAGAAAGATATTAAGGGATATTCGATAAATAGAAAATATATGGAAAGCATTAAATAGGGTCTACCTTGAAATAAATGGCCATATCTTCGTCAAAAATTGCCCCACTTCAATTATAAAGGTGTTTTTAGAATTCGCTTAATCTTTGAAACAAAACTGCATTAAGATAATTTGACTTCCGACTCATCTAAGAAAGATATTAAGGGATATTCTTCGATAAATAGAAAATTTATGGAAAGCATTAAATAGGGTCTACCTTGAAATAAATGGCCATATCTTCGTCAAAAATTGCCCCATTTCAATTATAAAGGCGTTTTTAGAATTCACTTGATCTTTGGAACAAAACTGCATTAAAATAATTTGACTTCCGACTCATCTAAGAAAGATATAAAGGGATATTCTTCGATAAATAGAAAATATATGGAAAGCATTAAATAGGGTCTACCTTGAAATAAATAGCCATATCTTCGTCAAAAATTGCCCCATTTCAATTATAAAGGTGTTTTTAGAATTCGCTTAATCTTTAAAACAAAACTGCATTAAAATAATTTGACTTCCGACTCATCTAAGAAAGATATTAAGGGATATTCGATAAATAGAAAATATATGGAAAGCATTAAATAGGGTCTACCTTGAAATAAATGGCCATATCTTCGTCAAAAATTGCCCAATTTCAATTATAAAGGTGTTCTTAGAATTCGCTTGATCTTTGGAACAAAACTGCATTAAAATATTTTGACTTCCGAGTCATCTAAGAAAGATATTAAGGGATATTCTTCGATAAATAGAAAATATATGGAAAGCATTAAATAGGGTCAACCTTGAAATAAATGGCCATATCTTCGTCAAAAATTGCCCCATTTCAATTATAAAGGTGTTTTTAGAATTCACTTGATCTTTGGAACAAAACTGCATTAAAGTAATTTGAGTTCCGACTCATCTAAGAAAGATATTAAGGTATATTCTTCGATAAATAGAAAATATATGGAAAGCATTAAATAGGGTCTACCTTGAAATAAATGGCCATATCTTCATCTAAAATTGCCCAATTTCAATTATAAAGGTGTTTTTAGAATTCGCTTGATCTTTGGAACAAAACTGCATTAAAATAATTTGACTTCCGACTCATCTAAGAAAGATATTAAGGGATATTCTTCGATAAATAAAAAATTTATGGAAAGCATTAAATAGGGTCTACCTTGAAATAAATGGCCATATCTTCGTCAAAAAGTGCCCCATTTCAATTATAAAGGTGTTTTTAGAATTCACTTGATCTTTGAAACAAAACTGCATTAAAATAATTTAACTTCCGACTCATCTAAGAAAGATATTAAGGGATATTCTTCGATAAATAAAAAATTTATGGAAAGCATTAAATAGGGTCTACCTTGAAATAAATGGCCATATCTTCGTCAAAAATTGCCCCATTTTAATTATAAAGGCGTTTTTAGAATTCACTTGATCTTTGGAACAAAACTGCATTAAAATAATTTGACTTCCGACTCATCTAAGAAAGATATTAAGGGATATTCTTCGATAAATAGAAAATATATGGAAAGCATTAAATAGGGTCTACCTTGAAATAAATAGCCATATCTTCGTCAAAAATTGCCCCACTTCAATTATAAAGGTGTTTTTAGAATTCGCGTAATCTTTAAAACAAAACTGCATTAAAATAATTTAACTTCCGACTCATCTAAGAAAGATATTAAGGGATATTCTTCGATAAATAGATAATATATGGAAAGCATTAAATAGGGTCTACCTTGAAATAAATGGCCATATCTTCGTCAAAAATTGCCCCATTTCAATTATAAAGGTGTTTTTAGAATTCACTTGATCTTTGGAACAAAACTGCATTAAAGTAATTTGAGTTCCGACTCATCTAAGAAAGATATTAAGGTATATTCTTCGATAAATAGAAAATATATGGAAAGCATTAAATAGGGTCTACCTTGAAATAAATGGCCATATCTTCATCTAAAATTGCCCAATTTCAATTATAAAGGTGTTTTTAGAATTCGCTTGATCTTTGGAACAAAACTGCATTAAAATAATTTGACTTTCGACTCATCTAAGAAAGATATTAACGGATATTCTTCGATAAATAAAAAATTTATGGAAAGCATTAAATAGGGTCTACCTTGAAATAAATGGCCATATCTTCGTCAAAAATTGCCCCATTTTAATTATAAAGGTGTTTTTAGAATTCACTTGATCTTTGGAACAAAACTGCATTAAAATAATTTAACTTCCGACTCATCTAAGAAAGATATTAAGGGATATTCTTCGATAAATAGAAAATATATTGAAAGCATTAAATAGGGTCTACCTTGAAATAAATGGCCATATCTTCGTCAAAAATTGCCCTATTTTAATTATAAAGGCGTTTTTAGAATTCACTTGATCTTTGGAACAAAACTGCATTAAAATAATTTGACTTCCGACTCATCTAAGAAAGATATTAAGGGATATTCGATAAATAGAAAATATATGGAAAGCATTAAATAGGGTCTACCTTGAAATAAATAGCCATATCTTCGTCAAAAATTGCCCCACTTCAATTATAAAGGTGTTTTTAGAATTCGCGTAATCTTTGAAACAAAACTGCTTTAAAATAATTTGACTTCCGACTCATCTAAGAAAGATATTAAGGGATATTCTTCGATAAATAGAAAATATATGGAAAGCATTAAATAGGGTCTACCTTGAAATAAATGGCCATATCTTCGTCAAAAATTGCCCCATTTCAATTATAAAGGTGTTTTTAGAATTCACTTGATCTTTGGAACAAAACTGCATTAAAGTAATTTGAGTTCCGACTCATCTAAGAAAGATATTAAGGTATATTCTTCGATAAATAGAAAATATATGGAAAGCATTAAATAGGGTCTACCTTGAAATAAATGGCCATATCTTCATCTAAAATTGCCCAATTTCAATTATAAAGGTGTTTTTAGAATTCGCTTGATCTTTGGAACAAAACTGCATTAAAATAATTTGACTTTCGACTCATCTAAGAAAGATATTAAGGGATATTCTTCGATAAATAAAAAATTTATGGAAAGCATTAAATAGGGTCTACCTTGAAATAAATGGCCATATCTTCGTCAAAAATTGCCCCATTTCAATTATAAAGGTGTTTTTAGAATTCACTTGATCTTTGGAACAAAACTGCATTAAAATAATTTAACTTCCGACTCATCTAAAAAAGATATTAAGGGATATTCTTCGATTAATAAAAAATATCTGGAAAGCATTAAATAGGGTCTACCTTGAAATAAATAGCCATATCTTCGTCAAAAATTGCCCCACTTCAATTATAAAGGTGTTTTTAGAATTCGCTTAATCTTTAAAACAAAACTGCATTAAAATAATTTGACTTCCGACTCATCTAAGAAAGATATTAAGGGATATTCTTCGATAAATAGAAAATATATGGAAAGCATTAAATAGGGTCTACCTTGAAATAAATGGCCATATATTTGTCAAAAATTGCCCCATTTCAATTATAAAGGTGTTTTTAGAATTCACTCGATCTTTGGGAGAAAATTGCATTAAAATAATTTGACTTCCGACTCATCTAAGAAAGATATTAAGGGATATTCGATAAATAGAAAATATATGGAAAGCATTAAATAGGGTCTACCTTGAAATAAATGGCCATATCTTCGTCAAAAATTGCCCCACTTCAATTATAAAGGTGTTTTTAGAATTCGCTTAATCTTTGAAACAAAACTGCATTAAAATAATTTGACTTCCGACTCATCTAAGAAAGATATTAAGGGATATTCTTCGATAAATAGAAAATTTATGGAAAGCATTAAATAGGGTCTACCTTGAAATAAATGGCCATATCTTCGTCAAAAATTGCCCCATTTCAATTATAAAGGTGTTTTTAGAATTCACTTGATTTTTGAAACAAAACTGCATTAAAATAATTTGACTTCCGACTCATCTAAGAAAGATATTAAGGGATATTCTTCGATAAATAGAAAATATATGGAAAGCATTAAATAGGGTCTACCTTGAAATAAATAGCCAAATCTTCGTCAAAAATTGCCCCACTTCAATTATAAAGGTGTTTTTAGAATTCGCTTAATCTTTAAAACAAAACTGCATTAAAATAATTTGACTTCCGACTCATCTAAGAAAGATATTAAGGGATATTCTTCGATAAATAGAAAATATATGGAAAGCATTAAATAGGGTCTACCTTGAAATAAATGGCCATATCTTCGTCAAAAATTGCCCCATTTCAATTATAAAAGTGTTTTTAGAATTCGCTTAATCTTTGGAACAAAACTGCATTAAAATAATTTGACTTCCGACTCATCTAAGAAAGATATTAAGGGATATTCGATAAATAGAAAATATATGGAAAGCATTAAATAGGGTCAACCTTGAAATAAAAGGCCATATCTTCGTCAAAAATTGCCCCATTTCAATTATAAAGGTGTTTTTAGAATTCACTTGATCTTTGGAACAAAACTGCATTAAAATAATTTGACTTCCGACTCATCTAAGAAAGATATTAAGGTATATTCTTCGATAAATAGAAAATATATGGAAAGCATTAAATAGGGTCTACCTTGAAATAAATGGCCATATCTTCTTCTAAAATTGCCCAATTTCAATTATAAAGGTGTTTTTAGAATTCGCTTGATCTTTGGAACAAAACTGCATTAAAATAATTTGACTTCCGACTCATCTAAGAAAGATATTAAGGGATATTCTTCGATAAATAAAAAATTTATGGAAAGCATTAAATAGGGTCTACCTTGAAATAAATGGCCATATCTTCGTCAAAAATTGCCCCATTTCAATTATAAAGGTGTTTTTAGAATTCACTTGATCTTTGGAACAAAACTGCATTAAAATAATTTGACTTCCGACTCATCTAAGAAAGATATTAAGAGATATTCTTCGATTAACAGAAAATATATGGAAAGCATTAAATAGGGTCTACCTTGAAATAAATAGCCATATCTTCGTCAAAAATTGCCCCACTTCAATTATAAAGGTGTTTTTAGAATTCGCTTAATCTTTAAAACAAAACTGCATTAAAATAATTTGACTTCCGACTCATCTAAGAAAGATATTAAGGGATATTCTTCGATAAATTGAAAATATATGGAAAGCATTAAATAGGATCTACCTTGAAATAAATGGCCATATCTTCGTCAAAAATTGCCCCATTTCAATTATAAAGGTGTTTTTAGAATTCACTTGATCTTTGGAACAAAACTGCATTAAAATAATTTGACTTCCGACTCATCTAAGAAAGATATTAAGGGATATTCTCTGATAAATAGAAAATATATGGAAAGCATTAAATAGGGTCTACCTTGAAATAAATGGCCATATCTTCGTCAAAAATTGCTCCATTTCAATTATAAAGGTGTTTTTAGAATTCGCTTAATCTTTGAAACAAAATTGCATTAAAATAATTTGACTTCCGACTCATCTAAGAAAGATATTAAGGGATATTCTTCGATAAATAGAAAATATATGGAAAGCATTAAATAGAGTCTACCTTGAAATAAATGACCATATCTTCGTCAAAAATTGCCCCTTTTCAATTATAAAGGTGTTTTTAGAATTCACTTGATCTTTGGAACAAAACTGCATTAAAATAATTTGACTTCCGGCTCATCTAAGAAAGATATTAAGGGATATTCTTCGATAAATAGAAAATATATGGAAAGCATTAAATAGGGTCTACCTTGAAATAAATGGCCATATCTTCGTCAAAAATTGCCCCATTTCAATTATAAAGGTGTTTTTAGAATTCACTCGATCTTTGGAACAAAACTGCATTAAAATAATTTGACTTCCGACTCATCTAAGAAAGATATTAAGGGATATTCTTCGATAAATAGAAAATATATTGAAAGCATTAAATAGGGTCTACCTTGAAATAAATGGCCATATCTTCGTCAAAAATTGCCCCACTTCAATTATAAAGGTGTTTTTAGAATTCGCTTAATCTTTGGAACAAAACTGCATTAAAATAATTTGACTTCCGACTCATCTAAGAAAGATATTAAGGGATATTCTTCGATAAATAGAAAATATATGGAAAGCATTAAATAGGGTCTACCTTGAAATAAATGGCCATATCTTCGTCAAAAATTGCCCCATTTCAATTATAAAGGTGTTTTCAGAATTCACTTGATCTTTGGAACAAAACTGCATTAAAATAATTTGACTTCCGACTCATCTAAGAAAGATATTAAGGGATATTCTTCGATAAATAGAAAATATATGGAAAGCATTAAATAGGGTCTACCTTGAAATAAATGGCCATATCTTCGTCAAAAATTGCCCTATTTCAATTATAAAGGTGTTTTTAGAATTCACTCGATCTTTGGAACAAAACTGCATTAAAATAATTTGACTTCCGACTCATCTAAAAAAGATATTAAGGGATATTCGATAAATAGAAAATATATGGAAAGCATTAAATAGGGTCTACCTTGAAATAAATGGCCATATCTTCGTCAAAAATTGCCCCACTTCAATTATAAAGGTGTTTTTAGAATTCGTTTAATCTTTGAAACAAAACTGCATTAAAATAATTTGACTTCCGACTCATTTAAGAAAGATATTAAGGGATATTCGATAAATAGAAAATATATGGAAAGCATTAAATAGGGTCTACCTTGAAATAAATGGCCATATCTTCGTCAAAAATTGCCCCACTTCAATTATAAAGATGTTTTTAGAATTCGCTTAATCTTTGAAACAAAACTGCATTAAAATAATTTGACTTCCGACTCATCTAAAAAAGATATTAAGGGATATTCTTCGATAAATAGAAAATATATGGAAAGCTTTAAATGGGGTCTACCTTGAAATAAATAGCCATATCTTCGTCAAAAATTGCCCCATTTCAATTTTAAAGGTGTTTTTAGAATTCAATCGATCTTTGGAACAAAACTGCATTAAAATAATTTGACTTCCGACTCATCTAAGAAAGATATTAAGGGATATTCTTCGATAAATAGAAAATATATGGAAAGCATTAAATAGGGTCTACCTTGAAATAAATGGCCATATCTTCGTCAAAAATTGCCCCATTTCAATTATAAAGGTGTTTTTAGAATTCGCTCGATCTTTGGAACAAAACTGCATTAAAATAATTTGACTTCCGACTCATCTAAGAAAGATATTAAGGAATATTCTTCGATAAATAGAAAATATATGGAAAGCATTAAATAGGGTCTACCTTGAAATAAATAGCCATATCTTCGTCAAAAATTGCCCCATTTCAATTATAAAGGTGTTTTTAGAATTCACTTGATCTTTGAAACAAAACTGCATTAAAATAATTTGACTTCCGACTCATCTAAGAAAGATATTAAGGGATATTCTTCGATAAATAGAAAATATATGGAAAGCATTAAATAGGGTCTACCTTGAAATAAATGGCCATATCTTCGTCAAAAATTGCCCCATTTCAATTATGAAGGTGTTTTTAGAATTCACTCGATCTTTGGAAGAAAACGGCATTAAAATAATTTGACTTCCGACTCATCTAAGAAAGATATTAAGGGATATTCGATAAATAGAAAATATATGGAAAGCATTAAATAGGGTCTACCTTGAAATAAATGGCCATATCTTCGTCAAAAATTGCCCCACTTCAATTATAAAGATGTTTTTAGAATTCGCTTAATCTTTGAAACAAAACTGCATTAAAATAATTTGACTTCCGACTCATCTAAGAAAGATATTAAGGGATATTCTTCGATAAATAGAAAATATATGGAAAGCATTAAATAGGGTCTACCTTGAAATAAATAGCCATATCTTCGTCAAAAATTGCCCCATTTCAATTTTAAAGGTGTTTTTAGAATTCACTTGATCTTTGGAACAAAACTGCATTAAAATAATTTGACTTCCGACTCATCTAAGAAAGATATTAAGGGATATTCTTCGATAAATAGAAAATATATGGAAAGCATTAAATAGGGTCTACCTTGAAATAAATGGCCATATCTTCGTCAAAAATTGCCCCATTTCAATTATAAAGGTGTTTTTAGAATTCGCTCGATCTTTGGAACAAAACTGCATTAAAATAATTTGACTTCCGACTCATCTAAGAAAGATATTAAGGAATATTCTTCGATAAATAGAAAATATATGGAAAGCATTAAATAGGGTCTACCTTGAAATAAATAGCCATATCTTCGTCAAAAATTGCCCCATTTCAATTATAAAGGTGTTTTTAGAATTCACTTGATCTTTGGAACAAAACTGCATTAAAATAATTTGACTTCCGACTCATCTAAGAAAGATATTAAGGGATATTCTTCGATAAATAGAAAATATATGGAAAGCATTAAATAGGGTCTACCTTGAAATAAATGGCCATATCTTCGTCAAAAATTGCCCCATTTCAATTATAAAGGTGTTTTTAGAATTCACTCGATCTTTGGAAGAAAACGGCATTAAAATAATTTGACTTCCGACTCATCTAAGAAAGATATTAAGGGATATTCGATAAATAGAAAATATATTGAAAGCATTAAATAGGGTCTACCTTGAAATAAATGGCCATATCTTCGTCAAAAATTGCCCCACTTCAATTATAAAGGTGTTTTTAGAATTCGCTTGATCTTTGAAACAAAACTGCATTAAAATAATTTGACTTCCGACTCATCTAAAAAAGATATTAAGGGATATTCTTCGATAAATAGAAAATATATGGAAAGCATTAAATAGGGTCTACCTTGAAATAAATAGCCATATCTTCGTCAAAAATTGCCCCACTTCAATTATAAAGGTGTTTTTAGAATTCACTCAATCTTTGGAACCAAACTGCATTAAAATAATTTGACTTCCGACTCATCTAAGAAAGATATTAAGGGATATTCTTCGATAAATAGAAAATATATGGAAAGCATTAAATAGGGTCAACCTTGAAATAAATGGCCATATCTTCGTCAAAAATTGCCCCATTTCAATTATAAAGGTGTTGTTAGAATTCACTTGATCTTTGGAACAAAACTGCATTAAAATAATTTGACTTCCGACTCATCTAAGAAAGATATTAAGGGATATTCTTCGATAAATAGAAAATATATGGAAAGCATTAAATAGGGTCTACCTTGAAATAAATGGCCATATCTTCGTCAAAAATTGCCCCATTTCAATTATAAAGGTGTTTTTAGAATTCGCTCGATCTTTGGAACAAAACTGCATTAAAATAATTTGACTTCCGACTCATCTAAGAAAGATATTAAGGAATATTCTTCGATAAATAGAAAATATATGGAAAGCATTAAATAGGGTCTACCTTGAAATAAATAGCCATATCTTCGTCAAAAATTGCCCCATTTCAATTATAAAGGTGTTTTTAGAATTCACTTGATCTTTGAAACAAAACTGCATTAAAATAATTTGACTTTCGACTCATCTAAGAAAGATATTAAGGGATATTCTTCGATAAATAGAAAATATATGGAAAGCATTAAATAGGGTCTACCTTGAAATAAATGGCCATATCTTCGTCAAAAATTGCCCCATTTCAATTATGAAGGTGTTTTTAGAATTCACTCGATCTTTGGAAGAAAACGGCATTAAAATAATTTGACTTCCGACTCATCTAAGAAAGATATTAAGGGATATTCGATAAATAGAAAATATATTGAAAGCATTAAATAGGGTCTACCTTGAAATAAATGGCCATATCTTCGTCAAAAATTGCCCCACTTCAATTATAAAGGTGTTTTTAGAATTCGCTTGATCTTTGAAACAAAACTGCATTAAAATAATTTGACTTCCGACTCATCTAAAAAAGATATTAAGGGATATTCTTCGATAAATAGAAAATATATGGAAAGCATTAAATAGGGTCTACCTTAAAATAAATAGCCATATCTTCGTCAAAAATTGCCCCACTTCAATTATAAAGGTGTTTTTAGAATTCACTCAATCTTTGGAACCAAACTGCATTAAAATAATTTGACTTCCGACTCATCTAAGAAAGATATTAAGGGATATTCTTCGATAAATAGAAAATATATGGAAAGCATTAAATAGGGTCAACCTTGAAATAAATGGCCATATCTTCGTCAAAAATTGCCCCATTTCAATTATAATGGTGTTGTTAGAATTCACTTGATCTTTGGAACAAAACTGCATTAAAATAATTTGACTTCGGACTCATCTAAGAAAGATATTAAGGGATATTCTTCGATAAATTGAAAATATATGGAAAGCATTAAATAGGGTCTACCTTGAAATAAATGGCCATATCTTCGTCAAAAATTGCCCCACTTCAATTATAAAGGTGTTTTTAGAATTCGCTCGATCTTTGAAACAAAAATGCATTAAAATAATTTGACTTCCGACTCATCTAAGAAAGATATTAAGGGATATTCTTCGATAAATAGAAAATATATGGAAAGCATTAAATAGGGTCTACCTTGAAATAAATGGCCATATCTTCGTCAAAAATTGCCCCATTTCAATTATAAAGGTGTTTTTAGAATTCGCTTGATCTTTGGAACAAAACTGCATTAAAATAATTCGACTTTCGACTCATCTAAGAAAGATATTAAGGGATATTCTTCGATAAATAGAAAATATATGGAAAGCATTAAATAGGGTCAACCTTGAAATAAATGGCCATATCTTCGTCAAAAATTGCCCCATTTCAATTATATAGGTGTTTTTAGAATTCACTTGATCTTTGGAACAAAACTGCATTAAAATAATTTGACTTCGGACTCATCTAAGAAAGATATTAAGGGATATTCTTCGATAAATTGAAAATATATGGAAAGCATTAAATAGGGTCTACCATATATATCTTCTACCATATCTTCGTCAAAAATTGCCCCACTTCAATTATAAAGGTGTTTTTAGAATTCGCTTAATCTTTGAAAGAAAACTGCATTAAAATAATTTGACTTCCGACTCATCTAAGAAAGATATTAAGGGATATTCTTTGATAAATAGAAAATATATGGAAAGCATTAAATAGGGTCTACCTTGAAATAAATGGCCATATCTTCGTCAAAAATTGCCCCATTTCAATTATAAAGGTGTTTTTAGAATTCGCTCGATCTTTGAAACAAAACTGCATTAAAATTATTTGACTTCCGACTCATGTAAGAAAGATATTAAGGGATATTCTTCGATAAATAGAAAATATATGGAAAGCATTAAATAGGGTCAACCTTGAAATAAATGGCCATATCTTCGTCTTAAATTGCCCAATTTCAATTATAAAGGTGTTTTTAGAATTCGCTTGATCTTTGGAACAAAACTGCATTAAAATAATTTGACTTCCGACTCATCTAAGAAAGATATTAAGGGATATTCTTTGATAAATAGAAAATATATGGAAAGCATTAAATAGGGTCTACCTTGAAATAAATGGCCATATCTTCGTCAAAAATTGCCCCATTTCAATTATAAAGGTGTTTTTAAAATTCACTCGATCTTTGGAACAAAACTGCATTAAAATAATTTGACTTCCGACTCATCTAAGAAAGATATTAAGGGATATTCGATAATTAGAAAATATATTGAAAGCATTAAATAGGGTCTACCTTGAAATAAATGGCCATATCTTCGTCAAAAATTGCCCCACTTCAATTATAAAGGTGTTTTTAGAATTCGCTTAATCTTTGAAACCAAACTGCATTAAAATAATTTGACTTCCGACTCATCTAAGAAAGATATTAAGGGATATTCTTCGATAAATAGAAAATATATGGAAAGCATTAAATAGGGTCTACCTTGAAATAAATGGCCATATCTTCGTCAAAAATTGCCCCACTTCAATTATAAAGGTGTTTTTAGAATTCGCTTAATCTTTGAAACAAAACTGCATTAAAATAATTTGACTTCCGACTCATCTAAGAAAGATATTAAGGGATATTCTTCGATAAATAGAAAATATATGGAAAGCATTAAATAGGGTCTACCTTGAAATAAATGGCCATATCTTCGTCAAAAATTGCCCCATTTCAATTATAAAGGTGTTTTTAGAATTCGCTCGATCTTTGAAACAAAACTGCATTAAAATAATTTGACTTCCGACTCATCTAAGAAAGATATTAAGGGATATTCTTCGATAAATAAAAAATATATGGAAAGCATTAAATAGGGTCAACCTTGAAATAAATAGCCATATCTTCGTCAAAAATTGCCCCATTTCAATTATAAAGATGTTTTTAGAATTCACTTGATCTTTGGAACAAAACTGCATTAAAATAATTTGACTTCCGACTCATCTAAGAAAGATATTAAGGGATATTCTTTGATAAATAGAAAATATATGGAAAGCATTAAATAGGGTCTACGTTGAAATAAATGGCCATATCGTCGTCAAAAATTGCCCCACTTCAATTATAAAGGTGTTTTTAGAATTCACTTGATCTTTGAAACAAAACTGCATTAAAATTATTTGACTTCCGACTCATCTAAGAAAGATATTAAGGGATATTCTTCGATTAATAGAAAATATAAGCCAAACATTAAATAGGGTCAACCTTGAAATAAATGGCCATATCTTCGTCAAAAATTGCCCCATTTCAATTATATAGGTGTTTTTAGAATTCACTTGATCTTTGGAACAAAACTGCATTAAAATAATTTGACTTCGGACTCATCTAAGAAAGATATTAAGGGATATTCTTCGATAAATAGAAAATATATGGAAAGCATTAAATAGGGTCTACCATATATATCTTCTACCATATCTTCGTCAAAAATTGCCACACTTCAATTATAAAGGTGTTTTTAGAATTCGCTTAATCTTTGAAAGAAAACTGCATTAAAATAATTTGACTTCCGACTCATCTAAGAAAGATATTAAGGGATATTCTTTGATAAATAGAAAATATATGGAAAGCATTAAATAGGGTCTACCTTGAAATAAATGGCCATATCTTCGTCAAAAATTGCCCCATTTCAATTATAAAGGTGTTTTTAGAATTCGCTCGATCTTTGAAACAAAACTGCATTAAAATTATTTGACTTCCGACTCATCTAAGAAAGATATTAAGGGATATTCTTCGATAAATAGAAAATATATGGAAAGCATTAAATAGGGTCTACCTTGAAATAAATGGCCATATCTTCGTCTTAAATTGCCCAATTTCAATTATAAAGGTGTTTTTAGAATTCGCTTGATCTTTGGAACAAAACTGCATTAAAATAATTTGACTTCCGACTCATCTAAGAAAGATATTAAGGGATATTCTTTGATAAATAGAAAATATATGGAAAGCATTAAATAGGGTCTACCTTGAAATAAATGGCCATATCTTCGTCAAAAATTGCCCCATTTCAATTATAAAGGTGTTTTTAAAATTCACTCGATCTTTGGAACAAAACTGCATTAAAATAATTTGACTTCCGACTCATCTAAGAAAGATATTAAGGGATATTCTTCGATAAATAGAAAATATATGGAAAGCATTAAATAGGGTCTACCTTGAAATAAATGGCCATATCTTCGTCAAAAATTGCCCCACTTCAATTATAAAGGTGTTTTTAGAATTCGCTTAATCTTTGAAACAAAACTGCATTAAAATAATTTGACTTCCGACTCATCTAAAAAAGATATTAAGGGATATTCTTCGATAAATAGAAAATATATGGAAAGCATTAAATAGGGTCTACCTTGAAATAAATGACCATATCTTCGTCAAAAATTGCCCCACTTCAATTATAAAGGTGTTTTTAGAATTCGCTTAATCTTTGAAACAAAACTGCATTAAAATAATTTGACTTCCGACTCATCTAAGAAAGATATTAAGGGATATTCTTCGATAAATAGAAAATATATTGAAAGCATTAAATAGGGTCTACCTTGAAATAAATGGCCATATCTTCGTCAAAAATTGCCCCACTTCAATTATAAAGGTGTTTTTAGAATTCGCTCGATCTTTGAAACAAAACTGCATTAAAATAATTTGACTTCCGACTCATCTAAGAAAGATATTAAGGGATATTCTTCGATAAATAGAAAATATATGGAAAGCATTAAATAGGGTCAATCTTGAAATAAATGGCCATATCTTCGTCAAAAATTGCCCCATTTCAATTATAAAGGTGTTTTTAGAATTCACTTGATCTTTGGAAACAAACTGCATTAAAATAATTTGACTTCCGACTCATCTAAAAAAGATATTAAAGGGATATTCTTCGATAAATAGAAAATATATGGAAAGCATTAAATAGGGTCTACCTTGAAATAAATGGCCATATCTTCATCTAAAATTGCCCAATTTCAATTATAAAGGTGTTTTTAGAATTCGCTTGATCTTTGGAACAAAACTGCATTAAAATAATTTGACTTCCGACTCATCTAAGAAAGATATTAAGGGATATTCTTCGATAAATAGAAAATATATGGAAAGCATTAAATAGGGTCTACCTTGAAATAAATGGCCATATCTTCGTCAAAAATTGCCCAATTTCAATTATAAAGGTGTTTTTAGAATTCGCTTGATCTTTGGAACAAAACTGCATTAAAATAATTTGACTTCCGACTCATCTAAAAAAGATATTAAGGGATATTCTTCGATAAATAGAAAATATATGGAAAGCATTAAATAGGGTCTACCTTGAAATAAATGGCCATATCTTCGTCAAAAATTGCCCAATTTCAATTATAAAGGTGTTTTTAGAATTCGCTTGATCTTTGGAACAAAACTGCATTAAAATAATTTGACTTCCGACTCATCTAAGAAAGATATTAAGGGATATTCTTCGATAAATAGAAAATATATGGAAAGCATTAAATAGGGTCTACCTTGAAATAAATGGCCATATCTTCGTCAAAAATTGCCCCATTTCAATTATAAAGGTGTTTTTAGAATTCACTCGATCTTTGGAACAAAACTGCATTAAAATAATTTGACTTCCGACTCATCTAAGAAAGATATTAAGGGATATTCTTCGATAAATAGAAAATATATGGAAAGCATTAAATAGGGTCTACCTTGAAATAAATGGCCATATCTTCGTCAAAAATTGCCCCATTTCAATTATAAAGGTGTTTTTAGAATTCACTTGATCTTTGGAACAAAACTGCATTAAAATAATTTGACTTCCGACTCATCTAAGAAAGATATTAAGGGATATTCTTCGATAAATAGAAAATATATGGAAAGCATTAAATAGGGTCTACCTTGAAATAAATGGCCATATCTTCGTCAAAAATTGCCCCATTTCAATTATAAAGGTGTTTTTAGAATTCACTTGATCTTTGGAACAAAACTGCATTAAAATAATTTGACTTCCGACTCATCTAAGAAAGATATTAAGGGATATTCTTCGATAAATAGAAAATATATGGAAAGCATTAAATAGGGTCTACCTTGAAATAAATGGCCATATCTTCGTCAAAAATTGCCCCACTTCAATTATAAAGGTGTTTTTAGAATTCGCTGGATCTTTGGAACAAAACTGCATTAAAATAATTTGACTTCCGACTCATCTAAGAAAGATATTAAGGGATATTCTTCGATAAATAGAAAATATATGGAAAGCATTAAATAGGGTCTACCTTGAAATAAATGGCCATATCTTCGTCAAAAATTGCCCAATTTCAATTATAAAGGTGTTTTTAGAATTCACTTGATCTTTGGAACAAAACTGCATTAAAATAATTTGACTTCCGACTCATCTAAGAAAGATATTAAGGGATATTCTTCGATAAATAGAAAATATATGGAAAGCATTAAATAGGGTCTACCTTGAAATAAATGGCCATATCTTCGTCAAAAATTGCCCCACTTCAATTATAAAGGTGTTTTTAGAATTCGCTTGATCTTTGGAACAAAACTGCATTAAAATAATTTGACTTCCGACTCATCTAAGAAAGATATTAAGGGATATTCTTCGATAAATAGAAAATATATGGAAAGCATTAAATAGGGTCTACCTTGAAATAAATGGCCATATCTTCGTCATAAATTGCCCCATTTCAATTATAAAGGTGTTTTTAGAATTCACTTGATCTTTGGAACAAAACTGCATTAAAATAATTTGACTTCCGACTCATCTAAGAAAGATATTAAGGGATATTCTTCGATAAATAGAAAATATATGGAAAGCATTAAATAGGGTCTACCTTGAAATAAATGGCCATATCTTCATCTAAAATTGCCCAATTTCAATTATAAAGTTGTTTTTAGAATTCGCTGGATCTTTGGAACAAAACTGCATTAAAATAATTTGACTTCCGACTCATCTAAGAAAGATATTAAGGGATATTCTTCGATAAATAGAAAATATATGGAAAGCATTAAATAGGGTCTACCTTGAAATAAATGGCCATATCTTCATCTAAAATTGCCCAATTTCAATTATAAAGTTGTTTTTAGAATTCGCTGGATCTTTGGAACAAAACTGCATTAAAATAATTTGACTTCCGACTCATCTAAGAAAGATATTAAGGGATATTCTCGATAAATAGAAAATATATTGAAAGCATTAAATAGGGTCTACCTTGAAATAAATGGCCATATCTTCGTCAAAAATTGCCCCACTTCAATTATAAAGGTGTTTTTAGAATTCGCTTAATCTTTTAAACAAAACTGCATTAAAATAATTTGACTTCCGACTCATCTAAAAAAGATATTAAGGGATATTCTTCGATAAATTGAAAATATATGGAAAGCATTAAATAGGGTCTACCTTGAAATAAATGGCCATATCTTCGTCAAAAATTGCCCCACTTCAATTATAAAGGTGTTTTTAGAATTCACTCAATCTTTGGAACAAAACTGCATTAAAATAATTTGACTTCCGACTCATCTAAGAAAGATATTAAGGGATATTCTTCGATAAATAGAAAATATATGGAAAGCATTAAATAGGGTCTACCTTGAAATAAATGGCCATATCTTCATCTTAAATTGCCCAATTTCAATTATAAAGGTGTTTTTAGAATTCGCTTGATCTTTGGAACAAAACTGCATTAAAATAATTTGACTTCCGACTCATCTAAGAAAGATATTAAGGGATATTCTTCGATAAATAGAAAATATATGGAAAGCATTAAATAGGGTCTACCTTGAAATAAATGGCCATATCTTCATCTAAAATTGCCCAATTTCAATTATAAAGGTGTTTTTAGAATTCGCTTGATCTTTGAAACAAAACTGCATTAAAATAATTTGACTTCCGACTCATCTAAGAAAGATATTAAGGGATATTCTTCGATAAATAGAAAATATATGGAAAGCATTAAATAGGGTCTACCTTGAAATAAATGGCCATATCTTCGTCAAAAATTGCCCCATTTCAATTATAAAGGTGTTTTTAGAATTCACTTGATCTTTGGAACAAAACTGCATTAAAATAATTTGACTTCCGACTAATCTAAAAAAGATATTAAGGGATATTCTTCGATAAATAGAAAATATATGGAAAGCATTAAATTGGGTCTACCTTGAAATAAATAGCCATATCTTCGTCAAAAATTGCCCCACTTCAATTATAAAGGTGTTTTTAGAATTCACTCGATCTTTGGAACAAAACTGCATTAAAATAATTTGACTTCCGACTCATCTAAGAAAGATATTAAGGGATATTCTTCGATAAATAGAAAATATATGGAAAGCATTAAATAGGGTCTACCTTGAAATAAATGGCCATATCTTCGTCAAAAATTGCCCCACTTCAATTATAAAGGTGTTTTTAGAATTCGCTTAATCTTTGAAACAAAACTGCATTAAAATAATTTGACTTCCGACTCATCTAAAAAAGATATTAAGGGATATTCTTCGATAAATAGAAAATATATAGGAAAGCATTAAATAGGGTCTACCTTGAAATAAATGGCCATATCTTCGTCAAAAATTGCCCCACTTCAATTATAAAGGTGTTTTTAGAATTCGCTTAATCTTTGAAACAAAACTGCATTAAAATAATTTGACTTCCGACTCATCTAAAAAAGATATTAAGGGATATTCTTCGATAAATAGAAAATATATGGAAAGCATTAAATAGGGTCTACCTTGAAATAAATAGCCATATCTTCGTCAAAAATTGCCCCACTTCAATTATAAAGGTGTTTTTAGAATTCACTCAATCTTTGGAACAAAACTGCATTAAAATAATTTGACTTCCGACTCATCTAAGAAAGATATTAAGGGATATTCTTCGATAAATAAAAAATATATGGAAAGCATTAAATAGGGTCTACCTTGAAATAAATGGCCATATCTTCGTCAAAAATTGCCCCATTTCAATTATAAAGGTGTTTTTAGAATTCACTTGATCTTTGGAACAAAACTGCATTAAAATAATTTGACTTCCGACTCATCTAAGAAAGATATTAAGGGATATTCTTCGATAAATAGAAAATATATGGAAAGCATTAAATAGGGTCTACCTTGAAATAAATGGCCATATCTTCGTCAAAAATTGCCCCACTTCAATTATAAAGGTGTTTTTAGAATTCGCTTAATCTTTGAAACAAAACTGCATTAAAATAATTTGACTTCCGACTCATCTAAAAAAGATATTAAGGGATATTCTTCGATAAATAGAAAATATATGGAAAGCATTAAATAGGGTCTACCTTGAAATAAATGGCCATATCTTCGTCAAAAATTGCCCCACTTCAATTATAAAGGTGTTTTTAGAATTCACTCAATCTTTGGAACAAAACTGCATTAAAATAATTTGACTTCCGACTCATCTAAGAAAGATATTAAGGGATATTCTTCGATAAATAGAAAATATATGGAAAGCATTAAATAGGGTCTACCTTGAAATAAATGGCCATATCTTCGTCAAAAATTGCCCCACTTCAATTATAAAGGTGTTTTTAGAATTCGCTTAATCTTTGAAACAAAACTGCATTAAAATAATTTGACTTCCGACTCATCTAAAAAAGATATTAAGGGATATTCTTCGATAAATAGAAAATATATAGGGAAAGCATTAAATAGGGTCTACCTTGAAATAAATGGCCATATCTTCGTCAAAAATTGCCCCACTTCAATTATAAAGGTGTTTTTAGAATTCGCTTAATCTTTGAAACAAAACTGCATTAAAATAATTTGACTTCCGACTCATCTAAAAAAGATATTAAGGGATATTCTTCGATAAATAGAAAATATATGGAAAGCATTAAATAGGGTCTACCTTGAAATAAATGGCCATATCTTCGTCAAAAATTGCCCCACTTCAATTATAAAGTTGTTTTTAGAATTCACTCAATCTTTGGAACAAAACTGCATTAAAATAATTTGACTTCCGACTCATCTAAGAAAGATATTAAGGGATATTCTTCGATAAATAGAAAATATATGGAAAGCATTAAATAGGGTCTACCTTGAAATAAATGGCCATATCTTCGTCAAAAATTGCCCCATTTCAATTATAAAAGTGTTTTTAGAATTCACTTGATCTTTGGAAACATAACTGCATTAAAATAATTTGACTTCCGACTCATCTAAAAAAGATATTAAGGGATATTCTTCGATAAATAGAAAATATATAGGGAAAGCATTAAATAGGGTCTACCTTGAAATAAATGACCATATCTTCGTCAAAAATTGCCCCACTTCAATTATAAAGGTGTTTTTTAGAATTCGCTTAATCTTTGAAACAAAACTGCATTAAAATAATTTGACTTCCGACTCATCTAAGAAAGATATTAAGGGATATTCTTCGATAAATAGAAAATATATTGAAAGCATTAAATAGTGTCTACCTTGAAATAAATGGCCATATCTTCGTCAAAAATTGCCCCATTTCAATTATAAAGGTATTTTTACATTTCACTCGACCTTTGAAACAAAACTGCATTAAAATAATTTGACTTCCGACTCATCTAAGAAAGATATTAAGGGATATTCTTCGATAAATAGAAAATATATTGAAAGCATTAAATAGGGTCTACCTTGAAATAAATGGCCATATCTTCGTCAAAAATTGCCCCACTTCAATTATAAAGGTGTTCTTAGAATTCGCTTAATCTTTGAAACAAAACTGCATTAAAATAATTTGACTTCCGACTCATCTAAGAAAGATATTAAGGGATATTCTTCGATAAATAGAAAATATATGGAAAGCATTAAATAGGGTCTACCTTGAAATAAATGGCCATATCTTCGTCAAAAATTGCCCCACTTCAATTATAAAGGTGTTTTTTAGAATTCGCTTAATCTTTGAAAGAAAACTGCATTAAAATAATTTGACTTCCGACTCATCTAAGAAAGATATTAAGGGATATTCTTCGATAAATAGAAAATATATGGAAAGCATTAAATAGGGTCTACCTTGAAATAAATAGCCATATCTTCGTCAAAAATTGCCCCACTTCAATTATAAAGGTGTTTTTAGAATTCACTCGATCTTTGGAAGAAAACTGCATTAAAATAATTTGACTTCCGACTCATCTAAGAAAGATATTAAGGGATATTCTTCGATAAATAGAAAATATATGGAAAGCATTAAATAGGGTCTACCTTGAAATAAATGGCCATATCTTCGTCAAAAATTGCCCCACTTCAATTAAAAAGGTGTTTTTAGAATTCGCTAAATCTTTGAAACAAAACTGCATTAAAATAATTTGACTTCCGACTCATCTAAAAAAGATATTAAGGGATATTCTTCGATAAATAGAAAATATATGGAAAGCATTAAATAGGGTCTACCTTGAAATAAATGGCCATATCTTCGTCAAAAATTGCCCCACTTCAATTATAAAGGTGTTTTTAGAATTCGCTTAATCTTTGGAACAAAAACTGCATTAAAATAATTTGACTTCCGACTCATCTAAGAAAGATATTAAGGGATAATCTTCGATAAATAGAAAATATATGGAAAGCATTAAATAGGGTCTACCTTGAAATAAATGGCCATATCTTCGTCAAAAATTGTCCAATTTCAATTATAAAGGTGTTTTTAGAATTCACTTGATCTTTGGAACAAAACTGCATTAAAATAATTTGACTTCCGACTCATCTAAAAAAGATATTAAGGGATATTCTTCGATAAATAGAAAATATATGGAAAGCATTAAATTGGGTCTACCTTGAAATAAATAGCCATATCTTCGTCAAAAATTGCCCCACTTCAATTATAAAGGTGTTTTTAGAATTCACTCGATCTTTGGAACAAAACTGCATTAAAATAATTTGACTTCCGACTCATCTAAGAAAGATATTAAGGGATATTCTTCGATAAATAAAAAATATATGGAAAGCATTAAATAGGGTCAACCTTGAAATAAATGGCCATATCTTCGTCAAAAATTGCCCCATTTCAATTATAAAGGTGTTTTTAGAATTCACTTGATCTTTGGAACAAAACTACATTAAAATAATTTGACTTCCGACTCATCTAAGAAAGATATTAAGGGATATTCTTCGATAAATAGAAAATATATGGAAAGCATTAAATAGGGTCTACCTTGAAATAAATGGCCATATCTTAATCAAATATTGCCCCATTTCAATTACAAAGGTGTTTTTAGAATTCACTTGATCTTTGGAACAAAACTGCATTAAAATAATTTGACTTCCGACTCATCTAAGAAAGATATTAAGGGATATTCTTCGATAAATAAAAAATATATGGAAAGCATTAAATAGGGTCTACCTTGAAATAAATGGCCATATCTTCGTCAAAAATTGCCCCATTTCAATTATAAAGGTGTTTTTAGAATTCACTTGATCTTTGGAACAAAACTGCATTAAAATAATTTGACTTCCGACTCATCTAAGAAAGATATTAAGGGATATTCGATAAATAGAAAATATATGGAAAGCATTAAATAGGGTCTACCTTGAAATAAATGGCCATATCTTCGTCAAAAATTGCCCACTTCAATTATAAAGGTGTTTTTAGAATTCGCTTAATCTTTGAAACAAAACTGCATTAAAATAATTTGACTTCCGACTCATCTAAAAAAGATATTAAGGGATATTCTTCGATAAATAGAAAATATATGGAAAGCATTAAATAGGGTCTACCTTGAAATAAATGGCCATATCTTCGTCAAAAATTGCCCCACTTCAATTATAAAGGTGTTTTTAGAATTCACTCGATCTTTGGAACAAAACTGCATTAAAATAATTTGACTTCCGACTCATCTAAGAAAGATATTAAGGGATATTCTTCGATAAATAGAAAATATATGGAAAGCATTAAATAGGGTCTACCTTGAAATAAATGGCCATATCTTCGTCAAAAATTGCCCCATTTCAATTATAAAAGTGTTTTTAGAATTCACTTGATCTTTGGAACAAAACTGCATTAAAATAATTTGACTTTCGACTCATCTAAAAAAGATATTAAGGGATATTCTTCGATAAATAGAAAATATATAGGGAAAGCATTAAATAGGGTCTACCTTGAAATAAATGACCATATCTTCGTCAAAAATTGCCCCACTTCAATTATAAAGGTGTTTTTTAGAATTCGCTTAATCTTTGAAACAAAACTGCATTAAAATAATTTGACTTCCGACTCATCTAAGAAAGATATTAAGGGATATTCGATAAATAGAAAATATATTGAAAGCATTAAATAGGGTCTACCTTGAAATAAATGGCCATATCTTCGTCAAAAATTGCCCCACTTCAATTATAAAGGTGTTTTTAGAATTCGCTTAATCTTTTAAACAAAACTGCATTAAAATAATTTGACTTCCGACTCATCTAAGAAAGATATTAAGGGATATTCTGATAAATAGAAAATATATTGAAAGCATTAAATAGGGTCTACCTTGAAATAAATGGCCATATCTTCGTCAAAAATTGCCCCACTTCAATTATAAAGGTGTTCTTAGAATTCGCTTAATCTTTGAAACAAAACTGCATTAAAATAATTTGACTTCCGACTCATCTAAGAAAGATATTAAGGGATATTCTTCGATAAATAGAAAATATATGGAAAGCATTAAATAGGGTCTACCTTGAAATAAATGGCCATATCTTCGTCAAAAATTGCCCCACTTCAATTATAAAGGTGTTTTTTAGAATTCGCTTAATCTTTGAAAGAAAACTGCATTAAAATAATTTGACTTCCGACTCATCTAAGAAAGATATTAAGGGATATTCTTCGATAAATAGAAAATATATGGAAAGCATTAAATAGGGTCTACCTTGAAATAAATAGCCATATCTTCGTCAAAAATTGCCCCACTTCAATTATAAAGGTGTTTTTAGAATTCACTCGATCTTTGGAAGAAAACTGCATTAAAATAATTTGACTTCCGACTCATCTAAGAAAGATATTAAGGGATATTCTGATAAATAGAAAATATATGGAAAGCATTAAATAGGGTCTACCTTGAAATAAATGGCCATATCTTCGTCAAAAATTGCCCCACTTCAATTAAAAAGGTGTTTTTAGAATTCGCTAAATCTTTGAAACAAAACTGCATTAAAATAATTTGACTTCCGACTCATCTAAAAAAGATATTAAGGGATATTCTTCGATAAATAGAAAATATATGGAAAGCATTAAATAGGGTCTACCTTGAAATAAATGGCCATATCTTCGTCAAAAATTGCCCCACTTCAATTATAAAGGTGTTTTTAGAATTCGCTTAATCTTTGGAACAAAACTGCATTAAAATAATTTGACTTCCGACTCATCTAAGAAAGATATTAAGGGATAATCTTCGATAAATAGAAAATATATGGAAAGCATTAAATAGGGTCTACCTTGAAATAAATGGCCATATCTTCGTCAAAAATTGCCCAATTTCAATTATAAAGGTGTTTTTAGAATTCACTTGATCTTTGGAACAAAACTGCATTAAAATAATTTGACTTCCGACTCATCTAAAAAAGATATTAAGGGATATTCTTCGATAAATAGAAAATATATGGAAAGCATTAAATTGGGTCTACCTTGAAATAAATAGCCATATCTTCGTCAAAAATTGCCCCACTTCAATTATAAAGGTGTTTTTAGAATTCACTCGATCTTTGGAACAAAACTGCATTAAAATAATTTGACTTCCGACTCATCTAAGAAAGATATTAAGGGATATTCTTCGATAAATAAAAAATATATGGAAAGCATTAAATAGGGTCAACCTTGAAATAAATGGCCATATCTTCGTCAAAAATTGCCCCATTTCAATTATAAAGGTGTTTTTAGAATTCACTTGATCTTTGGAACAAAACTACGTTAAAATAATTTGACTTCCGACTCATCTAAGAAAGATATTAAGGGATATTCTTCGATAAATAGAAAATATATGGAAAGCATTAAATAGGGTCTACCTTGAAGTAAATGGCCATATCTTAATCAAATATTGCCCCATTTCAATTACAAAGGTGTTTTTAGAATTCACTTGATCTTTGGAACAAAACTGCATTAAAATAATTTGACTTCCGACTCATCTAAAAAAGATATTAAGGGATATTCTTCGATAAATAGAGAATATATGGAAAGCATTGAATTGGGTCTACCTTGAAATAAATAGCCATATCTTCGTCAAAAATTGCCCAACTTCAATTATAAAGGTGTTTTTAGAATTCGCTTGATCTTTGGAAGAAAACTGCATTAAAATAATTTGACTTTCGACTCATCTAAGAAAGATATTAAAGGATATTCTTCGATCAGTAGAAAATATATGGAAAGCATTAAATATGGGTCTACCTTGAAATACATAGCCATATCTTCCTCTAAAATTGCCCAACTTTCATTTATCTAGTTGTTTTAGATTCTCTGGATCTTTGGAACAAACTGCATTACAATAATTTGACTTCCGACTCATCTAAGAAAGATATTAAGGGATATTCGATAAATAGAAAATATATTGAAAGCATTAATTAGGGTCTACCTTGAAATAAATGGCCATATCTTCGTCAAAAATTGCCCCACTTCAATTATAAAGGTGTTTTTAGAATTCGCTTAATCTTTTAAACAAAACTGCATTAAAATAATTTGACTTCCGACTCATCTAAAAAAGATATTAAGGGATATTCTTCGATAAATAGAAAATATATGGAAAGCATTAAATAGGGTCTACCTTGAAATAAATGGCCATATCTTCATCTTAAATTGCCCAATTTCAATTATAAAGGTATTTTTAGATTTCGCTTGATCTTTGGAACAAAACTGCATTAAAATAATTTGACTTTCGACTCATCTAAAAAAGATATTAAGGGATATTCTTCGATAAACAGAAAATATATGGAAAGCATTAAATTGGGTCTACCTTGAAATAAATAGCCATATCTTCGTCAAAAATTGCCCCACTTCAATTATAAAGGTGTTTTTAGAATTCACTCGATCTTTGGAACAAAACTGCATTAAAATAATTTGACTTGCGACTCATCTAAGAAAGATATTAAGGGATATTCTTCGATAAATAGAAAATATATGGAAAGCATTAAATAGGGTCTACCTTGAAATAAATGGCCATATCTTCGTCAAAAATTGCCCCACTTCAATTATAAAGGTGTTTTTAGAATTCACTCGATCTTTGGAAGAAAACTGCATTAAAATAATTTGACTTCCGACTCATCTAAGAAAGATATTAAGGGATATTCTTCGATAAATAGAAAATATATGGAAAGCATTAAATAGGGTCTACCTTGAAAAAAATGGCCATATCTTCGTCAAAAATTGCCCCATTTCAATTATAAAGGTGTTTTTAGAATTCGCTCAATCTTTGGAACAAAACTGCATTAAAATAATTTGACTTCCGACTCATCTAAGAAAGATATTAAGGGATATTCTTCGATTAATAGAAAATATAAGCCAAACATTAAATAGGGTCAACCTTGAAATAAATGGCCATATCTTAGTCAAAAATTGCCCCACTTCAATTATAAAGGTGTTTTTAGAATTCGCTTAATCTTTGGAACAAAACTGCATTAAAATAATTTGACTTCCGACTCATCTAAGAAAGATATTAAGGGATAATCTTCGATAAATAGAAAATATATGGAAAGCATTAAATAGGGTCTACCTTGAAATAAATGGCCATATCTTCGTCAAAAATTGCCCAATTTCAATTATAAAGGTGTTTTTAGAATTCACTTGATCTTTGGAACAAAACTGCATTAAAATAATTTGACTTCCGACTCATCTAAAAAAGATATTAAGGGATATTCTTCGATAAATAGAAAATATATGGAAAGCATTAAATTGGGTCTACCTTGAAATAAATAGCCATATCTTCGTCAAAAATTGCCCCATTTCAATTATAAAGGTGTTTTTAGAATTCACTCGATCTTTGGAACAAAACTGCATTAAAATAATTTGACTTCCGACTTATCTAAGAAAGATATTAAGGGATATTCTTCGATTAATAGAAAATATATGGAAAGCATTAAATAGGGTCAACCTTGAAATAAATGGCCATATCTTCGTCAAAAATTGCCCCATTTCAATTATAAAGGTGTTTTTAGAATTCACTTGATCTTTGAAACAAAACTGCATTAAAATAATTTGACTTCCGACTCATCTAAGAAAGATATTAAGGGATATTCTTCGATAAATAGAAAATATATGGAAAGCATTAAATAGGGTCTACCTTGAAATAAATGGCCATATCTTCATCTAAAATTGCCCAATTTCAATTATAAAATTGTTTTTAGAATTCGCTGGATCTTTGGAACAAAACTGCATTAAAATAATTTGACTTCCGACTCATCTAAAAAAGATATTAAGGGATATTCTTCGATAAATAGAAAATATATGGAAAGCATTAAATTGGGTCTACCTTGAAATAAATAGCCATATCTTCGTCAAAAATTGCCCCACTTCAATTATAAAGGTGTTTTTAGAATTCACTCGATCTTTGGAACAAAACTGCATTAAAATAATTTGACTTCCGACTCATATAAGAAAGATATTAAAGGATATTCTTCGATAAATAAAAAATATATGGAAACCATTAAATAGGCTCTACCTTGAAATAAATGGCCATATCTTCGTCAAAAATTGCCCCATTTCAATTATAAAGGTGTTTTTAGAATTCACTTGATCTTTGAAACAAAGCTGCATTAAAATAATTTGACTTCCGACTCATCTAAGAAAGATATTAAGGGATATTCTTCGATAAATAGAAAATATATGGAAAGCATTAAATAGGGTCTACCTTGAAATAAATGGCCATATCTTCATCTAAAATTGCCCAATTTCAATTATAAAGTTGTTTTTAGAATTGGCTAGATCTTTGGAACAAAACTGCATTAAAATAATTTGACTTCCGACTCATCTAAGAAAGATATTAAGGGATATTCGATAAATTGAAAATATATTGAAAGCATTAAATAGGGTCTACCTTGAAATAAATGGCCATATCATCGTCAAAAATTGCCCCACTTCAATTATAAAGGTGTTTTTAGAATTCGCTTAATCTTTGGAACAAAACTGCATTAAAATAAATTTGACTTCCGACTCATCTAAGAAAGATATTAAGGGATATTCTTCGATAAATAGAAAATATATGGAAAGCATTAAGTAGGGTCTACCTTGAAATAAATGGCCATATCTTCATCTTAAATTGCCCAATTTCAATTATAAAGGTGTTTTTAGAATTCGCTTGATCTTTGGAACAAAACTGCATTAAAATAATTTGACTTTCGACTCATCTAAAAAGATATTAAGGGATATTCTTCGATAAACAGAAAATATATGGAAAGCATTAAATATGGTCTACCTTGAAATAAATAGCCATATCTTCGTCAAAAATTGCCCCACTTCAATTATAAAGGTGTTTTTAGAATTCACTCGATCTTTGAAACAAAACTGCATTAAAATAATTTGACTTTCGACTCATCTAAGAAAGATATTAAGGGATATTCTTCGATAAATAGAAAATATATGGAAAGCATTAAATAGGGTCTACCTTGAAATAAATGGCCATATCTTCGTCAAAAATTGCCCCACTTCAATTATAAAGGTGTTTTTAGAATTCACTCGATCTTTGGAAGAAAACTGCATTAAAATAATTTGACTTCCGACTCATCTAAGAAAGATATTAAGGGATATTCTTCGATAAATAGAAAATATATGGAAAGCATTAAATAGGGTCTACCTTGAAATAAATGGCCATATCTTCGTCAAAAATTGCCCCACTTCAATTATAAAGGTGTTTTTAGAATTCGCTAAATCTTTGAAACAAAACTGCATTGAAATAATTTGGACTTCCGACTCATCTAACAACGATATTAAGGGATAGGTCTTCGATAAAGAGAAAATATATGGAAAGCATTAAATAGGGGCTACCTTTGAAATAAATGGCCCTATGTTACGTCTAAAAAAACCCATTTCAATTTATAAGGTGTTTTTAGAATTCGCTTAATCTTTGGAACAAAACTGCATTAAAATAATTTGACTTCCCGACTCATCTAAGAAAGATATTAAGGGATAATCTTCGATAAATAGAATATATATGGAAAGCATTAAATAGGGTCTACCTTGAAATAAATGGCCATATCTTCGTCAAAAATTGCCCCACTTCAATTATAAAGGTGTTTTTAGAATTCAATTGATCTTTGGAACAAAACTGCATTAAAATAATTTGACTTTCGACTCATCTAAGAAAGATATTAAGGGATATTCTTCGATAAATAGAAAATATATGGAAAGCATTAAATAGGGTCTACCTTGAAATAAATGGCCATATCTTCGTCAAAAATTGCCCCACTTCAATTATAAAGGTGTTTTTAGAATTCACTCGATCTTTGGAAGAAAACTGCATTAAAATAATTTGACTTCCGACTCATCTAAGAAAGATATTAAGGGATATTCGATAAATAGAAAATATATGGAAAGCATTAAATAGGGTCTACCTTGAAATAAATGGCCATATCTTCGTCAAAAATTGCCCCACTTCAATTATAAAGGTGTTTTTAGAATTCGCTAAATCTTTAAAACAAAACTGCATTAAAATAATTTGACTTTCGACTCATCTAAAAAAGATATTAAGGGATATTCTTCGATAAATAGAAAATATATGGAAAGCATTAAATAGGGTCTACCTTGAAATAAATGGCCATATCTTCGTCAAAAATTGCCCCACTTCAATTATAAAGGTGTTTTTAGAATTCGCTTAATCTTTGGAACAAAACTGCATTAAAATAATTTGACTTCCGACTCATCTAAGAAAGATATTAAGGGATAATCTTCGATAAATAGAAAATATATGGAAAGCATTAAATAGGGTCTACCTTGAAATAAATGGCCATATCTTCGTCCAAAATTGCCCAATTTCAATTATAAAGGTGTTTTTAGAATTCGCTTGATCTTTGGAACAAAACTGCATTAAAATAATTTGACTTCCGACTCATCTAAGAAAGATATTAAGGGATATTCTTCGATAAATAGAAAATATATGGAAAGCATTAAATAGGGTCTACCTTGAAATAAATAGCCATATCTTCATCTAAAATTGCCCAATTTCAATTATAAAGGTGTTTTTAGAATTCACTCGATCTTTGGAACAAAACTGCATTAAAATAATTTGACTTCCGACTCATATAAGAAAGATATTAAAGGATATTCTTCGATAAATAAAAAATATATGGAAAGCATTAAATAGGGTCAACCTTGAAATAAATGGCCATATCTTCGTCAAAAATTGCCCCATTTCAATTATAAAGGTGTTTTTAGAATTCACTTGATCTTTGAAACAAAACTGCATTAAAATAATTTGACTTCCGACTCATCTAAGAAAGATATTAAGGGATATTCTTCGATAAATAGAAAATATATGGAAAGCATTAAATAGGGTCTACCTTGAAATAAATGGCCATATCTTCATCTAAAATTGCCCAATTTCAATTATAAAGTTGTTTTTAGAATTCGCTGGATCTTTGGAACAAAACTGCATTAAAATAATTTGACTTCCGACTCATCTAAGAAAGATATTAAGGGATATTCTTCGATAAATAGAAAATATATTGAAAGCATTAAATAGGGTCTACCTTGAAATAAATGGCCATATCTTCGTCAAAAATTGCCCCACTTCAATTATAAAGGTGTTTTTAGAATTCGCTTAATCTTTGAAACAAAACTGCATTAAAATAATTTGACTTCCGACTCATCTAAGAAAGATATTAAGGGATATTCTTCGATAAATAGAAAATATATGGAAAGCATTAAATAGGGTCTACCTTGAAATAAATAGCCATATCTTCGTCAAAAATTGCACCACTTCAATTATAAAGGTGTTTTTAGAATTCACCCAATCTTTGGAACAAAACTGCATTAAAATAATTTGACTTCCGACTCATCTAAGAAAGATATTAAGGGATATTCTTCGATAAATAGAAAATATATGGAAAGCATTAAATAGGGTCTACCTTGAAATAAATGGCCATATCTTCATCTTAAATTGCCCAATTTCAATTATAAAGGTGTTTTTAGAATTCGCTTGATCTTTGAAACAAAACTGCATTAAAATAATTTGACTTTCGACTCATCTAAGAAAGATATTAAGGGATATTCTTCGATAAATAGAAAATATATGGAAAGCATTAAATATGGTCTACCTTGAAATAAATGGCCATATCTTCATCTAAAATTGCCCAATTTCAATTATAAAGGTGTTTTTAAAATTCGCTTGATCTTTGGAACAAAACTGCATTAAAATAATTTGACTTCCGACTCATCTAAGAAAGATATTAAGGGATATTCTTCGATAAATAGAAAATATATGGAAAGCATTAAATAGGGTCTACCTTGAAATAAATGGCCATATCTTCGTCAAAAATTGCCCCACTTCAATTATAAAGGTGTTTTTAGAATTCACTTGATCTTTGGAAGAAAACTGCATTAAAATAATTTGACTTCCGACTCATCTAAGAAAGATATTAAGGGATATTCGATAAATAGAAAATATATGGAAAGCATTAAATAGGGTCTACCTTGAAATAAATGGCCATATCTTCGTCAAAAATTGCCCCACTTCAATTATAAAGGTGTTTTTAGAATTCGCTTAATCTTTGAAACAAAACTGCATTAAAATAATTTGACTTCCGACTCATCTAAGAAAGATATTAAGGGATATTCTTCGATAAATAGAAAATATATGGAAAGCATTAAATTGGGTCTACCTTGAAATAAATGGCCTTATCTTCATCTAAAATTGCCCAATTTCAATTATAAAGATGTTTTTAGAATTCACTCGATTTTTGGAAGAAAACTGCATTAAAATAATTTGACTTTCGACTCATCTAAGAAAGATATTAAGGGATATTCTTCGATAAATAGAAAATATATGGAAAGCATTAAATAGGGTCTACCTTGAAATAAATGGCCATATCTTCGTCAAAAATTGCCCCACTTCAATTCTAAAGGTGTTTTTAGAATTCAATCGATCTTTGGAACAAAACTGCATTAAAATAATTTGACTTCCGACTCATCAAAAAAAGATATTAAGGGATATTCTTCGATAAATGGAAAATATATGGAAAGCATTAAATAGGGTCTACCTTGAAATAAATAGCCATATCTTCGTCAAAAATTGCCCCATTTCAATTATAAAGGTGTTTTTAGATTTCGCTCGATCTTTGAAACAAAACTGCATTAAAATAATTTGACTTCCGACTCATCTAAGAAAGATATTAAGGGATATTCTTCGATAAATAGAAAATATATGGAAAGCATTAAATAGGGTCTACCTTGAAATAAATGGCCATATCTTCGTCAAAAATTGCCCAATTTCAATTATAAAGGTGTTTTTAGAATTCACTTGATCTTTGAAACAAAACTGCATTAAAATAATTTGACTTCCGACTCATCTAAGAAAGATATTAAGGGATATTCTTCGATAAATAGAAAATATATGGAAAGCATTAAATAGGGTCTACCTTGAAATAAATGGCCATATCTTCGTCAAAAATTACCCCACTTCAATTATAAAGGTGTTTTTAGAATTCGCTTAATCTTTTAAACAAAACTGCATTAAAATAATTTGACTTCCGACTCATCTAAAAAAGATATTAAGGGATATTCTTCGATAAATAGAAAATATATGGAAAGCATTAAATATGGTCTACCTTGAAATAAATGGCCATATCTTCGTCAAAAATTGCCCCACTTCAATTATAAAGGTGTTTTTAGAATTCACCCAATCTTTGGAACAAAACTGCATTAAAATAATTTGACTTCCGACTCATCTAAGAAAGATATTAAGGGATATTCTTCGATAAATAGAAAATATATGGAAAGCATTAAATAGGGTCTACCTTGAAATAAATGGCCATATCTTCATCTTAAATTGCCCAATTTCAATTATAAAGGTGTTTTTAAAATTCGCTTGATCTTTGAAACAAAACTGCATTAAAATAATTTGACTTCCAACTCATCTAAGAAAGATATTAAGGGATATTCTTCGATAAATAGAAAATATATGGAAAGCATTAAATAGGGTCTACCTTGAAATAAATGGCCATATCTTCATCTAAAATTGCCCAATTTCAATTATAAAGGTGTTTTTAGAATTCGCTTGATCTTTGAAACAAAACTGCATTAAAATAATTTGACTTCCGACTCATCTAAGAAAGATATTAAGGGATATTCTTCGATAAATAGAAAATATATGGAAAGCATTAAATAGGGTCTACCTTGAAATAAATGGCCATATCTTCGTCAAAAATTGCCCCATTTCAATTATAAAGGTGTTTTTAGAATTCACTTGATCTTTGGAACAAAACTGCATTAAAATAATTTGACTTCCGACTCATCTAAAAAAGATATTAAGGGATATTCTTCGATAAATAGAAAATATATGGAAAGCATTAAATAGGGTCTACCTTGAAATAAATGGCCATATCTTCGTCAAAAATTGCCCCACTTCAATAATAAAGGTGTTTTTAGAATTCACTTGATCTTTGGAACAAAACTGCATTAAAATAATTTGACTTCCGACTCATCTAAGAAAGATATTAAGGGATATTCTTGATAAATAGAAAATATATGGAAAGCATTAAATAGGGTCTACCTTGAAATAAATGGCCATATCTTCGTCAAAAATTGCCCCACTTCAATTATAAAGGTGTTTTTAGAATTCGCTTAATCTTTGAAACAAAACTGCATTAAAATAATTTGATTTCCAACTCATCTAAGAAAGATATTAAGGGATATTCTTCGATAAATAGAAAATATATGGAAAGCATTAAATTGGGTCTACCTTGAAATAAATGGCCATATCTTCATCTAAAATTGCCCAATTTCAATTATAAAGATGTTTTTAGAATTCGCTTGATCTTTGAAAGAAAACTGCATTAAAATAATTTGACTTCCGACTCATCTAAGAAAGATATTAAGGGATATTCGATAAATAGAAAATATATGGAAAGCATTAAATAGGGTCTACCTTGAAATAAATGGCCATATCTTCGTCAAAAATTGCCCCATTTCAATTGTGAAGGTGTTTTTAGAATTCACTTGATCTTTGGAACAAAACTGCATTAAAATAATTTGACTTCCGACTCATCTAAAAAAGATATTAAGGGGTATTCTTCGATAAATAGAAAATATATGGAAAGCATTAAATAGGGTCTACCTTGAAATAAATGGCCATATCTTCGTCAAAAATTGCCCCACTTCAATTATAAAGGTGTTTTTAGAATTCGCTTAATCTTTGAAACAAAACTGCATTAAAATAATTTGACTTCCGACTCATCTAAGAAAGATATTAAGGGATATTCTTCGATAAATAGAAAATATATGGAAAGCATTAAATAGGGTCTACCTTGAAATAAATGGCCATATCTTCGTCAAAAATTGCCCAATTTCAATTATAAAGGTGTTTTTAGAATTCACTTGATCTTTGGAACAAAACTGCATTAAAATAATTTGACTTCCGACTCATCTAAGAAAGATATTAAGGGATATTCTTCGATAAATAGAAAATATATGGAAAGCATTAAATAGGGTCTACCTTGAAATAAATGGCCATATCTTCGTCAAAAATTACCCCACTTCAATTATAAAGGTGTTTTTAGAATTCGCTTAATCTTTTAAACAAAACTGCATTAAAATAATTTGACTTCCGACTCATCTAAAAAAGATATTAAGGGATATTCTTCGATAAATAGAAAATATATGGAAAGCATTAAATATGGTCTACCTTGAAATAAATAGCCATATCTTCGTCAAAAATTGCACCACTTCAATTATAAAGGTGTTTTTAGAATTCACCCAATCTTTGGAACAAAACTGCATTAAAATAATTTGACTTCCGACTCATCTAAGAAAGATATTAAGGGATATTCTTCGATAAATAGAAAATATATGGAAAGCATTAAATAGGGTCTACCTTGAAATAAATGGCCATATCTTCATCTTAAATTGCCCAATTTCAATTATAAAGGTGTTTTTAAAATTCGCTTGATCTTTGAAACAAAACTGCATTAAAATAATTTGACTTCCAGACTCATCCTAAGAAAGATATTAAGGGATATTCTTCGATAAATAGAAAATATATGGAAAGCATTAAATATGGTCTACCTTGAAATAAATGGCCATATCTTCATCTAAAATTGCCCAATTTCAATTATAAAGGTGTTTTTAAAATTCGCTTGATCTTTGGAACAAAACTGCATTAAAATAATTTGACTTCCGACTCATCTAAGAAAGATATTAAGGGATATTCTTCGATAAATAGAAAATATATGGAAAGCATTAAATAGGGTCTACCTTGAAATAAATGGCCATATCTTCGTCAAAAATTGCCCCATTTCAATTATAAAGGTGTTTTTAGAATTCACTTGATCTTTGGAACAAAACTGCATTAAAATAATTTGACTTCCGACTCATCTAAAAAAGATATTAAGGGATATTCTTCGATAAATAGAAAATATATGGAAAGCATTAAATAGGGTCTACCTTGAAATAAATGGCCATATCTTCGTCAAAAATTGCCCCACTTCAATAATAAAGGTGTTTTTAGAATTCGCTTGATCTTTGGAACAAAACTGCATTAAAATAATTTGACTTCCGACTCATCTAAGAAAGATATTAAGGGATATTCGATAAATAGGAAATATATGGAAAGCATTAAATAGGGTCTACCTCGAAATAAATGGCCATATCTGCGTCTAAAAATGCCCCAGTTTCAATTATAAAGGTGTTGTTAGAATCAGCTCGATCTCTGGAACAACATCTCATTAAAATAATTTGACTTCCGACTCATCTAAAAAAGATATTAGGGGATATTCTTCGATAAATAGAAAATATATGGAAAGCATTAAATAGGGTCTACCTTGAAATAAATGGCCATATCTTCGTCAAAAATTGCCCCACTTCAATTATAAAGGTGTTTTTAGAATTCGCTTAATCTTTGAAACAAAACTGCATTAAAATAATTTGACTTCCGACTCATCTAAGAAAGATATTAAGGGATATTCTTCGATAAATAGAAAATATATGGAAAGCATTAAATATGGTCTACCTTGAAATAAATGGCCATATCTTCATCTAAAATTGCCCAATTTCAATTATAAAGGTGTTTTTAAAAATCGCTTGATCTTTGGAACAAAACTGCATTAAAATAATTTGACTTCCGACTCATCTAAGAAAGATATTAAGGGATATTCTTCGATAAATAGAAAATATATGGAAAGCATTAAATATGGTCTACCTTGAAATAAATGGCCATATCTTCATCTAAAATTGCCCAATTTCAATTATAAAGGTGTTTTTAAAATTCGCTTGATCTTTGGAACAAAACTGCATTAAAATAATTTGACTTCCGACTCATCTAAGAAAGATATTAAGGGATATTCTTCGATAAATAGAAAATATATGGAAAGCATTAAATAGGGTCTACCTTGAAATAAATGGCCATATCTTCGTCAAAAATTGCCCCATTTCAATTATAAAGGTGTTTTTAGAATTCACTTGATCTTTGGAACAAAACTGCATTAAAATAATTTGACTTCCGACTCATCTAAAAAAGATATTAAGGGATATTCTTCGATAAATAGAAAATATATGGAAAGCATTAAATTGGGTCTACCTTGAAATAAATGGCCATATCTTCGTCAAAAATTGCCCCACTTCAATTATAAAGGTGTTTTTAGAATTCACTTGATCTTTGGAAGAAAACTGCATTAAAATAATTTGACTTCCGACTCATCTAAGAAAGATATTAAGGGATATTCGATAAATAGAAAATATATGGAAAGCATTAAATAGGGTCTACCTTGAAATAAATGGCCATATCTTCGTCAAAAATTGCCCCACTTCAATTATAAAGGTGTTTTTAGAATTCGCTTAATCTTTGAAACAAAACTGCATTAAAATAATTTGACTTCCGACTCATCTAAGAAAGATATTAAGGGATATTCTTCGATAAATAGAAAATATATGGAAAGCATTAAATTGGGTCTACCTTGAAATAAATGGCCATATCTTCATCTAAAATTGCCCAATTTCAATTATAAAGATGTTTTTAGAATTCGCTTGATCTTTGGAAGAAAACTGCATTAAAATAATTTGACTTCCGACTCATCTAAGAATGATATTAAGGGATATTCGATAAATAGAAAATATATGGAAAGCATTAAATAGGGTCTACCTTGAAATAAATGGCCATATCTTCGTCAAAAATTGCCCCATTTCAATTGTGAAGGTGTTTTTAGAATTCACTTGATCTTTGGAACAAAACTGCATTAAAATAATTTGACTTCCGACTCATCTAAAAAAGATATTAGGGGATATTCTTCGATAAATAGAAAATATATGGAAAGCATTAAATAGGGTCTACCTTGAAATAAATGGCCATATCTTCGTCAAAAATTGCCCCACTTCAATTATAAAGGTGTTTTTAGAATTCGCTTAATCTTTGAAACAAAACTGCATTAAAATAATTTGACTTCCGACTCATCTAAAAAAGATATTAAGGGATATTCTTCGATAAATAGAAAATATATGGAAAGCATTAAATATGGTCTACCTTGAAATAAATGGCCATATCTTCATCTAAAATTGCCCAATTTCAATTATAAAGGTGTTTTTAAAAATCGCTTGATCTTTGGAACAAAACTGCATTAAAATAATTTGACTTCCGACTCATCTAAGAAAGATATTAAGGGATATTCTTCGATAAATAGAAAATATATGGAAAGCATTAAATATGGTCTACCTTGAAATAAATGGCCATATCTTCATCTAAAATTGCCCAATTTCAATTATAAAGGTGTTTTTAAAATTCGCTTGATCTTTGGAAGAAAACTGCATTAAAATAATTTGACTTCCGACTCATCTAAGAAAGATATTAAGGGATATTCGATAAATAGAAAATATATGGAAAGCATTAAATAGGGTCTACCTTGAAATAAATGGCCATATCTTCATCTAAATTTTCCCAATTTCAATTATAAAGGTGTTTTTAAAATTCGCTTGATCTTTGGAACAAAACTGCATTAAAATAATTTGACTTCCGACTCATCTAAAAAAGATATTAAGGGATATTCTTCGATAAATAGAAAATATATGGAAAGCATTAAATTGGGTCTACCTTGAAATAAATAGCCATATCTTCGTCAAAAATTGCCCCACTTCAATTATAAAGGTGTTTTTAGAATTCACTTGATCTTTGGAAGAAAACTGCATTAAAATAATTTGACTTCCGACTCATCTAAGAAAGATATTAAGGGATATTCTTCGATAAATAGAAAATATATGGAAAGCATTAAATAGGGTCTACCTTGAAATAAATGGCCATATCTTCGTCAAAAATTGCCCCACTTCAATTATAAAGGTGTTTTTAGAATTCGCTTAATCTTTGAAACAAAACTGCATTAAAATAATTTGACTTCCGACTCATCTAAGAAAGATATTAAGGGATATTCTTCGATAAATAGAAAATATATGGAAAGCATTAAATAGGGTCTACCTTGAAATAAATGGCCATATCTTCATCTAAAATTGCCCAATTTCAATTATAAAGATGTTTTTAGAATTCACTTGATCTTTGGAACAAAACTGCATTAAAATAATTTGACTTCCGACTCATCTAAGAAAGATATTAAGGGATATTCTTCGATAAATAGAAAATATATGGAAAGCATTAAATATGGTCTACCTTGAAATAAATGGCCATATCTTCGTCAAAAATTGCCCCATTTCAATTATGAAGGTGTTTTTAAAATTCGCTTGATCTTTGGAACAAAACTGCATTAAAATAATTTGACTTCCGACTCATCTAAAAAAGATATTAAGGGATATTCTTCGATAAATAGAAAATATATGGAAAGCATTAAATAGGGTCTACCTTGAAATAAATAGCCATATCTTCGTCAAAAATTGCCCCATTTCAATTATAAAGGTGTTTTTAGAATTCGCTCGATCTTTGAAACAAAAATGCATTAAAATAATTTGACTTCCGACTCATCTAAGAAAGATATTAAGGGATATTCTTCGATAAATAGAAAATATATGGAAAGCATTAAATAGGGTCTACCTTGAAATAAATGGCCATATCTTCGTCAAAAATTGCCCAATTTCAATTATAAAGGTGTTTTTAGAATTCACTTGATCTTTGGAACAAAACTGCATTAAAATAATTTGACTTCCGACTCATCTAAGAAAGATATTAAGGGATATTCGATAAATAGAAAATATATGGAAAGCATTAAATAGGGTCTACCTTGAAATAAATGGCCATATCTTCGTCAAAAATTACCCCACTTCAATTATAAAGGTGTTTTTAGAATTCGCTTAATCTTTTAAACAAAACTGCATTAAAATAATTTGACTTCCGACTCATCTAAAAAAGATATTAGGGGATATTCTTCGATAAATAGAAAATATATGGAAAGCATTAAATAGGGTCTACCTTGAAATAAATAGCCATATCTTCGTCAAAAATTGCACCACTTCAATTATAAAGGTGTTTTTAGAATTCACCCAATCTTTGGAACAAAACTGCATTAAAATAATTTGACTTCCGACTCATCTAAGAAAGATATTAAGGGATATTCTTCGATAAATAGAAAATATATGGAAAGCTTTAAATAGGGTCAACCTTGAAATAAATGGCCATATCTTCATCTTAAATTGCCCAATTTCAATTATAAAGGTGTTTTTAGAATTCACTTGATCTTTGGAACAAAACTGCATTAAAATAATTTGACTTCCGACTCATCTAAGAAAGATATTAAGGGATAATCGATAAATAGAAAATATATGGAAAGCATTAAATATGGTCTACCTTGAAATAAATGGCCATATCTTCATCTAAAATTGCCCAATTTCAATTATAAAGGTGTTTTTAAAATTCGCTTGATCTTTGGAACAAAACTGCATTAAAATAATTTGACTTCCGACTCATCTAAGAAAGATATTAAGGGATATTCTTCGATAAGTAGAAAATATATGGAAAGCATTAAATATGGTCTACCTTGAAATAAATGGCCATATCTTCATCTAAAATTGCCCAATTTCAATTATAAAGGTGTTTTTAAAATTCGCTTGATCTTTGGAACAAAACTGCATTAAAATAATTTGACTTCCGACTCATCTAAGAAAGATATTAAGGGATATTCTTCGATAAATAGAAAATATATGGAAAGCATTAAATAGGGTCTACCTTGAAATAAATGGCCATATCTTCGTCAAAAATTGCCCCATTTCAATTATAAAGGTGTTTTTAGAATTCGCTTGATCTTTGGAACAAAACTGCATTAAAATAATTTGACTTCCGACTCATCTAAAAAAGATATTAAGGGATATTCTTCGATAAATAGAAAATATATGGAAAGCATTAAATTGGGTCTACCTTGAAATAAATAGCCATATCTTCGTCAAAAATTGCCCAACTTCAATTATAAAGGTGTTTTTAGAATTCACTTGATCTTTGGAAGAAAACTGCATTAAAATAATTTGACTTCCGACTCATCTAAGAAAGATATTAAGGGATATTCGATAAATAGAAAATATATGGAAAGCATTAAATAGGGTCTACCTTGAAATAAATGGCCATATCTTCGTCAAAAATTGCCCCACTTCAATTATAAAGGTGTTTTTAGAATTCACTTGATCTTTGGAACAAAACTGCATTAAAATAATTTGACTTCCGACTCATCTAAAAAAGATATTAAGGGATATTCTTCGATAAATAGAAAATATATGGAAAGCATTAAATATGGTCTACCTTGAAATAAACGGCCATATCTTCATCTAAAATTGCCCAATTTCAATTATAAAGGTGTTTTTAAAATTCGCTTGATCTTTGGAACAAAACCGCATTAAAATAATTTGACTTCCGACTCATCTAAGAAAGATATTAAGGGATATTCGATAAATAGAAAATATATGGAAAGCATTAAATAGGGTCTACCTTGAAATAAATGGCCATATCTTCGTCAAAAATTGCCCCACTTCAATTATAAAGGTGTTTTTAGAATTCGCTTAATCTTTGAAACAAAACTGCATTAAAATAATTTGACTTCCGACTCATCTAAGAAAGATATTAAGGGATATTCTTCGATAAATAGAAAATATATGGAAAGCATTAAATAGGGTCTACCTTGAAATAAATGGCCATATCTTCATCTAAAATTGCCCAATTTCAATTATAAAGATGTTTTTAGAATTCACTTGATCTTTGGAACAAAACTGCATTAAAATAATTTGACTTCCTACTCATCTAAGAAAGATATTAAGGGATATTCTTCGATAAATAGAAAATATATGGAAAGCATTAAATAGGGTCTACCTTGAAATAAATGGCCATATCTTCGTCAAAAATTGCCCCATTTCAATTGTGAAGGTGTTTTTAGAATTCACTTGATCTTTGGAACAAAACTGCATTAAAATAATTTGACTTCCGACTCATCTAAAAAAGATATTAGGGGATATTCTTCGATAAATAGAAAATATATGGAAAGCATTAAATAGGGTCTACCTTGAAATAAATGGCCATATCTTCGTCAAAAATTGCCCCACTTCAATTATAAAGGTGTTTTTAGAATTCGCTTAATCTTTGAAACAAAACTGCATTAAAATAATTTGACTTCCGACTCATCTAAAAAAGATATTAAGGGATATTCTTCGATAAATAGAAAATATATGGAAAGCATTAAATATGGTCTACCTTGAAATAAACGGCCATATCTTCATCTAAAATTGCCCAATTTCAATTATAAAGGTGTTTTTAAAATTCGCTTGATCTTTGGAACAAAACCGCATTAAAATAATTTGACTTCCGACTCATCTAAGAAAGATATTAAGGGATATTCTTCGATAAATAGAAAATATATGGAAAGCATTAAATATGGTCTACCTTGAAATAAATGGCCATATCTTCATCTAAAAATTGCCCAATTTCAATTATAAAGGTGTTTTTAAAATTCGCTTGATCTTTGGAAGAAAACTGCATTAAAATAATTTGACTTCCGACTCATCTAAGAAAGATATTAAGGGATATTCGATAAATAGAAAATATATGGAAAGCATTAAATAGGGTCTACCTTGAAATAAATGGCCATATCTTCATCTAAATTTTCCCAATTTCAATTATAAAGGTGTTTTTAAAATTCGCTTGATCTTTGGAACAAAACTGCATTAAAATAATTTGACTTCCGACTCATCTAAAAAAGATATTAAGGGATATTCTTCGATAAATAGAAAATATATGGAAAGCATTAAATTGGGTCTACCTTGAAATAAATAGCCATATCTTCGTCAAAAATTGCCCCACTTCAATTATAAAGGTGTTTTAGAATTCACTTGATCTTTGGAAGAAAACTGCATTAAAATAATTTGACTTCCGACTCATCTAAGAAAGATATTAAGGGATATTCGATAAATAGAAAATATATGGAAAGCATTAAATAGGGTCTACCTTGAAATAAATGGCCATATCTTCATCTAAATTTTCCCAATTTCAATTATAAAGGTGTTTTTAAAATTCGCTTGATCTTTGGAACAAAACTGCATTAAAATAATTTGACTTCCGACTCATCTAAAAAAGATATTAAGGGATATTCTTCGATAAATAGAAAATATATGGAAAGCATTAAATTGGGTCTACCTTGAAATAAATAGCCATATCTTCGTCAAAAATTGCCCCACTTCAATTATAAAGGTGTTTTTAGAATTCACTTGATCTTTGGAAGAAAACTGCATTAAAATAATTTGACTTCCGACTCATCTAAGAAAGATATTAAGGGATATTCTTCGATAAATAGAAAATATATGGAAAGCATTAAATAGGGTCTACCTTGAAATAAATAGCCATATCTTCATCTCAAATTGCCCAATTTCAATTATAAAGGTGTTTTTAGAATTCGCTTGATCTTTGGAACAAAACTGCATTAAAATAATTTGACTTCCGACTCATCTAAGAAAGATATTAAGGGATATTCTTCGATAAATAGAAAATATATGGAAAGCATTAAATAGGGTCTACCTTGAAATAAATAGCCATATCTTCATCTAAATTTTCCCAATTTCAATTATAAAGGTGTTTTTAAAATTCGCTTGATCTTTGGAACAAAACTGCATTAAAATAATTTGACTTCCGACTCATCTAAGAAAGATATTAAGGGATATTCTTCGATAAATAGAAAATATATGGAAAGCATTAAATAGGGTCTACCTTGAAATAAATAGCCATATCTTCGTCAAAAATTGCCCCACTTCAATTATAAAGGTGTTTTTAGAATTCACTTGATCTTTGGAAGAAAACTGCATTAAAATAATTTGACTTCCGACTCATCTAAGAAAGATATTAAGGGATATTCGATAAATAGAAAATATATGGAAAGCATTAAATAGGGTCTACCTTGAAATAAATGGCCATATCTTCATCTAAAATTGCCCAATTTCAATTATAAAGGTGTTTTTAGAATTCGCCTGGATCTTTGAAACAAAACCTGCATTAAAATAATTTGACTTCCCGACTCATCCTAAGAAAGATATCAAGCGATATCTTCGATAAATAGAAAATATATGGAAAGCATTAAATATGGTCTACCTTGAAATAAATGGCCATATCTTCATCTAAAATTGCCCAATTTCAATTATAAAGGTGTTTTTAAAATTCGCTTGATCTTTGGAACAAAACTGCATTAAAATAATTTGACTTCCGACTCATCTAAGAAAGATATTAAGGGATATTCTTCGATAAATAGAAAATATATGGAAAGCATTAAATAGGGTCTACCTTGAAATAAATGGCCATATCTTCGTCAAAAATTGCCCCACTTCAATTATAAAGGTGTTTTTAGAATTCGCTTAATCTTTGAAACAAAACTGCATTAAAATAATTTGACTTCCGACTCATCTAAAAAAGATATTAAGGGATATTCTTCGATAAATAGAAAATATATGGAAAGCATTAAATATGGTCTACCTTGAAATAAATGGCCATATCTTCATCTAAAATTGCCCAATTTCAATTATAAAGGTGTTTTTAAAAATCGCTTGATCTTTGGAACAAAACTGCATTAAAATAATTTGACTTCCGACTCATCTAAGAAAGATATTAAGGGATATTCTTCGATAAATAGAAAATATATGGAAAGCATTAAATATGGTCTACCTTGAAATAAATGGCCATATCTTCATCTAAAATTGCCCAATTTCAATTATAAAGGTGTTTTTAAAATTCGCTTGATCTTTGGAACAAAACTGCATTAAAATAATTTGACTTCCGACTCATCTAAGAAAGATATTAAGGGATATTCTTCGATAAATAGAAAATATATGGAAAGCATTAAATAGGGTCTACCTTGAAATAAATGGCCATATCTTCGTCAAAAATTGCCCCATTTCAATTATAAAGGTGTTTTTAGAATTCACTTGATCTTTGGAACAAAACTGCATTAAAATAATTTGACTTCCGACTCATCTAAAAAGATATTAAGGGATATTCTTCGATAAATAGAAAATATATGGAAAGCATTAAATTGGGTCTACCTTGAAATAAATAGCCATATCTTCGTCAAAAATTGCCCCACTTCAATTATAAAGGTGTTTTTAGAATTCACTTGATCTTTGGAAGAAAACTGCATTAAAATAATTTGACTTCCGACTCATCTAAGAAAGATATTAAGGGATATTCGATAAATAGAAAATATATGGAAAGCATTAAATAGGGTCTACCTTGAAATAAATGGCCATATCTTCGTCAAAAATTGCCCCACTTCAATTATAAAGGTGTTTTTAGAATTCGCTTAATCTTTGAAACAAAACTGCATTAAAATAATTTGACTTCCGACTCATCTAAGAAAGATATTAAGGGATATTCTTCGATAAATAGAAAATATATGGAAAGCATTAAATTGGGTCTACCTTGAAATAAATGGCCATATCTTCATCTAAAATTGCCCAATTTCAATTATAAAGATGTTTTTAGAATTCGCTTGATCTTTGGAACAAAACTGCATTAAAATAATTTGACTTCCGACTCATCTAAGAAAGATATTAAGGGATATTCTTCGATAAATAGAAAATATATGGAAAGCATTAAATAGGGTCTACCTTGAAATAAATGGCCATATCTTCGTCAAAAATTGCCCCACTTCAATTATAAAGGTGTTTTTAGAATTCACTTAATCTTTGAAACAAAACTGCATTAAAATAATTTGACTTCCGACTCATCTAAAAAAGATATTAAGGGATATTCTTCGATAAATAGAAAATATATGGAAAGCATTAAATATGGTCTACCTTGAAATAAATGGCCATATCTTCATCTAAAATTGCCCAATTTCAATTATAAA